>NC_056734.1:115599275-115899275 GCF_019279795.1 Protopterus annectens
AAATGGAAAAAAAACATTTAAATAAAGCATTATTTGAAAAAGACCACACAGTATATGTCAGCCATTGTTTATATTGAAAGAAACAAAATTATTTTTTTTTTTTGTCTTGCCACTGAGGCAGAGTCTCTAATAAACAAGACTATTGATATATATCAGCAGGAGAAATAACTGTCATTTCTGCTGAAGCCTGCCCAATGTAAACCTTGCTGGGCTTCTTTTAACTGCCTTCTCAGATTAACCTTTGTAGTTTGTGCCTTTAGTAAATGTTGTTGGGCTCTTTCTGATTGTTACGTTAAACCAGAAATGTCATTATGTAAAGTATGAATGCTATGCCGAGTCTGTTCCTCTGAATGGCATTATTGTCCCTTACTACTGTCTCTAGGGAAAGTTTTGAAATGTGAAAACCTTTTCTTTAAAAGGTTAATATTGATAGCACACTGTACTATGTAGAACTTTCTTTGTGCATTTGCAATATTTACTATAACATTTTTATGTAGTCTATTACATGACTGACAATAATTACATACACTTGTACTGTATGAGATTTAGGTGACTGCAGAAGGTGCATGTAACTGTTGTATATGTGAAGAACTAACAACGCTAGAATCAAGCAGATTGTTTATCAGAATAGGATATATGTTATGGTATGGCTTACATACTAGACTCCTGTGACAAGATAGACATAAGTTAAGAAAGTTGCTTCCACATAAAAACAGTCTTTATGTAGGATTACCACCTTTTCACATGCCCAAAGTGGGACATTTTTGGTACAAACGTCAGATTTGGCAGGCCAAAACATACCCACGGCCAGTACAAAGGACAGAACTTCATTTTTTTGCCTAAATGAAAGCTTATTCTTGTAGCATTTTAGCTGATTATTCTGTTTCTTATAACATTTAGATGTTTCAGATACAGAATAACTGTTTTATGCAACTATTACATAAAATATAAGAAATAATTTGGCCCTAAAATCTCAGGACATTTGCCATTTTTACAATTTTTTTGCAGGACACAACTGCCCAAAGAGGGACTGTCCCTCTCAAAGTGGGACAGGTGGTAACCCTATCTTTATGAATTGCTGTACATTTTGTGTGTGGATTATAGGCATTTATACATTTACAAACAAAACTGTTATCTAATGTCTGAACATCAAACATTTCAGATTTACATTTCATGTCTGACACAAAAGGTTGAACCATATAAATTTATATATACAATATGTGGGCACTGTAGAGTTAACTGTCTGTACTTGCGTCCATGTTATAACTGTGAAGAAAGTGCCGTAATTTATGCAGAAGACCAGCCGTAATTTATGCAGAAGACCAGCAGGTGATAAGACTGAAGTCATTCTGGAAAAGGACTGTGTTTCTCCACAGACGAATTGTAGGTGGTCCGATGCAGGACAGCTTCCACGGCGGTGCTCTGTGTCCACCAACGAAGTACTGGAACTGTGTTTCTCTGTTAAAGCGCTGGGACTGTCTCTCTGTTAAAGCACTGGAACTGTCAGTCTACTGAACTAACGTAGTAAGTAGTAGGGGATCCCTCTGTAATATTAACTGCTGGTAACAGATATAAGGTCATAGCCACTGGCCAAGGCTCGCCACTGAAGAAATGTATTTCTTTCTTTTCTGAAGAAATGTCAAGCAAAGGTCTTTATTTCGCCACTGAAGAAAATGTCCAAAAGTGACCAGACAAACTCCGTACTACTGTATCTGTTATTCTTTGTCTCAGAACAAATTCTTGCCAAACAGTTAATTCTTTCAGAGCTATTTCAATTCTGTTGTAATACAGCTAGACAGATGAGGAGACTAAGGCACACTTAGTCTAAACGTCACTACTGAATGAAACATACTGTCCAGTTTAGATACTCTTTTCAACCAATGTTATTTTTAATGTCCTTGTGACTTGTTCTTCTGGTTTCTGTCTGTGTCATGAAAAAGTCCATGGTTATTTCATTCCGTTTTTAGTCCTCCCTGTATCTGAAGACTTCATGTCATCTTTACGTCACTTGACCTGTCTGCATTTTATTTATTTATTTCTGCATCTGAAAGCCAAGAAAGTCAACTTCCTTTTTTGTCTATAACAGGATGCCTTTACAGTAATGCCCACAGCTATATGTTAATATCTAAGCTGAACATAACTGTTCTTGCAAAGCAAGCCATATTATTTTGAAACCTGCTGTTTGGCCTTGCACATTTCCTTTCACTGTATACACAGTATGTTGGGGAAAAGCATTTTAATTTACACAATATCTATCAAATACACTAACCTGTATGCTAATGTACGTATTTGCTGATGTAAAATAATGTGTATAAATGTAAAACAAAATGGATATGTCATTAGAAGCAAAGCTAAATAATTTTCTTTCAGGTACTCTTGACTGTCTAGTTAGCTATATCTTATTACTAGTTTATAGGCTTCTGACTTGAGGACTGATTGCTTTTCAGCCAGAAGTAAAGCTGCTTACCATGTTGTATAGAAAATCTTAGTAGAAACTTATTGAAACCAGGACTAGTAATAAAGTCTGCCTATATATACACCTGCTTTTTTTGCAAAGATGTATTTATTAATGTATTTGATTCCATGTTCTGGATAAGTATGCAGTACAGTGAAATTAAGTAAATAGTGCTGCATTTTTCAATTGCCAAGGCCAATGGCATTGTGAAATTTTCTGTTTTGAATTACATTCTTTGAAACCACTTTGCAGTTTAACAGGTGTATGCAGGAATTGTTGACTTGCAATGTTTGTTTTCAATTGCCTGGCAACATGTAACCCAACAACTCTTTCCAGCTGTATGTGCAAATTAACTTTCATTCTTCTACAAGTTGCTATGTAGTCCACTTGATATGGTATGTAGCTAATATTTTTACCGTTTCTTAACTTCAAGATTATAATTGGGAAAGTTACTTAAGAGGGACATATGCTTAGGATTTTTCCTTCTATTTTTAGTGTTGAGTGTGGCATTTTTAGTTGCTGTCATATCATAGTGTACATGTATGTAATTACCTACTTATCAGTGTGTTACAGGGTTGTAAAGGCAAGAGACAACAGGTGTACTTAAGTGAAAGCCAAGTGGTTTTTTTTCTTACAGTCAGTGCTTGCAAGAGTGGGTTTTATAGAACCATGTGCCATGACAATTTAGTAGTCCCAGGCAAATGGCTCATGTATTTCAAAAGATCTTAATTTTTTTTTTTTTTGGAACTTGTTGGCCCAATTAAGTAAATTACTGTTTGTCTTTTCACTGGGATAAGCAAAGATTGTTTCACTTATGTTGGGAAATTTAATCCTGGGGAGTCCTTTTTTTCTGTCGTGAACCATTGCATATTTGGTAGAAGATATAGACATTTCATTGTATATCCATTGCTATACAGCTGACCAGTGAAGCTGGTAATTACCCTTCCTCCTACAGCTTTTCCTTTTTTATACTGATATTTTCATTTAATTGAAGTGGTGTGCATGGAGTGATACTGTGGGCTAGAAATCCCTGTCAAATGTGACTGCTGCTTTATTGATATTAACAGTTAGCAATATCCTCTATGTCCTGGTGCACCTTGCATTCTTAGAGGCCATGGCTTTATAAAAGTCCTGCTTTAGTTTAATAGTTCTGGATAATTAGGTGTTCTTATATCATGTTAAAATCTATACTGTTCATTGCTATGGTGATATTATACATGGCAGTGCAGTGAAACTCCTAATGAAACGAGAAGACGGCAAGAAATAGTGAGCATAACGTAGAGATATCTGCCTTGCACTCCTACCTTGCTATAATTTGGAACTACGTTTGGATTGTTCTTAATGATCTGTAGAGTTAGTATATCAAGTAGTGTAATACCTTAATAGTACTTTATCCTTCATTTCATACTTACCAAGGTTGTGGCTAAACGTAGTCTAAATACTGGCTAGCACACTTGGTTAGTAAATAAATCAAACTGAATTGAGAACAAGTGTATATATTCATGAAGTACAGAGGTATTGTTTAGCTAAATACAGAGGTATATTTTTACTGTATGCTTTGCTCCACACTTTTCAACTATTAGTTTCCCTTCTCTGAGTTTTGCTCATTTACTCCCTGTCATTGACAATGTGGCCATGGACTGTGGCTCTGGCAAGACTCATCCTGAGGGAACTGTCATCCAGGCAGTCATGAAGACTGGTTTACCTAGCCATCCACAGACCATCTGCATTCCTGCTGCCTGTTGCCCAGCAAATGGCTCGCCAGTCTCATGTTATAAGTATCAGCTTGCTAGCCCAGATAAGAGATGTCCATTATTCCCATCAGACTGCCTTTGCAGTATTATTAAACCCCAACAAATAGCTTGATAGTTCGCCAAAGGACTGCTACTCCCATGGTCTGTCCATGGGCCCACAAGGTGGTTCTCATTAATGTTGACAACTGAACATTTTCAGTTAAGTCCTGACCCTTCCCCTTGTGGCTGACACAAGCACTTTTGTCACTGTGAGGTTCTGCTATGCTCCATCTGTCCTGTACATTTTGTCACACATCTAGACAAGGAGCTACCATCAACAGATTGGGAGAGATAGATCTGTTCCTCTGCTTCCTGGCTGTATGTCTGTCACTCACAGACACAAACCTCCACTTAGAATTGGTATGCAGCCAATTGGGCCTGGACCCCCCCCCCCAAAAAAAAAAATGTGTTAGCTGGTGTTGGGCATTCCTTTCCATCCTCCTCTGTCTGCCTATTCCAGTGCCTGAGATGCTACTCAAACTCTTGTTGTCTGGGTCCTATTCATTGCTTTATTCATGTCATGGAGCTTGACAGATAGAGACATATTGCTAAAATGTTGAGCTAAAGATCATTACCTTAGCAAAATTCTGGGATGTAAGCACTCGACTGATTTCAGGAACAGTATCTATTTATGACTTGCTCAGTCACACTGTATGCAAAAGGAGGTAGAAGGAATCAAAACCTGTAAAGTTGACTTCAGTAAGCAGGTTAACATCACAGGGCTTCAATCCTCTGAGCTCTTCCCCAATAGACACAGTAATAGCTGGTAGAGAGGAACACATCTGCTGTATTGTGTAGGTAAGAAGTGAGATTATAAGACATATTGAGAATACGTATGCATTTCCTTTTATGAGGTAATTTGCACTGGTATCGATGATCCATTTTTTCCTTCTTTTATTTGACCGTATTCCATGCATTGCATGGATGTTGTGCCTTTAGTATCGAGTAGCACTCCTCCACTCCTCTGTTATCCTTTGTGCAACTTCCTTTGACATCGCACATAATATGGACTGTTTCTTTCATCATTTGCTGTTCACTGTTAACATTGCATATCTTTGTAGAAAATTTTTTTTGACCGTCTTATGTGTATCTTTTTGAGCTTTTTTATGTGGGTTTCCTCTGAAAATTGGCTTTGGCCACTCAGGACGTTCTGAGTCAACAAAGGCAAATGCATTTGCTTGCATCAGCTGGTTTATCAAGTAATGTATCCTTCTTTTAAGTGTCATCCCTGACGCACACATTTATTGAGTGTTCTTAGAAATTTTTTTCTGGTGCCTTTTGCCTCATAACTGCTGACCATTCATTCCCCCATACTAGGGAATTACCCCAGTACTTTATAGGGGCTGAGAACTATCCATTGGGGCCATCATAAAGGCAGCCATGATGAGCATTACTTGATTCTCACTGGCAATGTGGGTGTTTTTTATAGCCTAACTACATACCTTGGTCAGGGAACAAGCCACCTACACCAGTGAGAGGACCCACAACATCATCCTGCTGCATGTGCATGCTCCTGAGCACTTGATAATTAAGACTATCACCAAGCAGTGGCTTGGTGAGCCAAAAGCCTGCCCTCCCCAGGATGTGCAGTACACCACTGCCCCTCCTCTGAGAGATTATGGTTGTATGTGTCCTGCCCTTCACCCCAAAATGAGCATGCTCATCTTACCATCCAAGTTCAGTCAAGTTTCTGAAAAGCTAATTGAACTAGCATTGCTTGGAATGTAGTTAAGGTTTTATCCCTGTAAGCAACCAGAGCAGGCAGTCATGCTGTTGGAGGATCATCTCCTTGGTGATCTTTGATATGGTTTGCCCACCAGTGATCTGCAGCGACCCTTATCTTTTAGAATTAGCTACAAAACTAGCACTGCACTTGTTACTGAAATTGTACCAAGCTTCCACTTGTCTTGCACTCCCCACCTGGGGTACACAGGCTGTGATTGGATAAGGTATCTGTGTTGTAGTTCCATGG
This sequence comes from Protopterus annectens, assembly GCF_019279795.1. NCBI lineage: Eukaryota > Metazoa > Chordata > Ceratodontiformes > Protopteridae > Protopterus > Protopterus annectens. The sequence goes on from NC_056734.1 coordinate 115,605,496, forward strand.
TTTTGAGACTGTCTCTTGACTTCCAGTTACTGTCTGTGTGAAGTCTGCTTGGTGATATGGTTTACACACCAGTGGTCTGCAGTGACCCTTATCTTTTAGAATTAGCTACAAAACTAGTACTGCACTTCTTACCAAAATTTTACCCAACTTCCACTTGTCTTGCACTCCCCACCTGGAGTAGACAGGCTGTGATTGGATAAGGTTTCTGTGTTGTAGTTCCATGGTTTTGGGACTCTTGACTTCCAGTACTGTCTGTGTGAAGTCTGCTTGGTCTTCTGGAGTGTTATGAATTTTTGCAGGTATTTAGTTTTCTTTTCAGTTGTGAAAACATGTTTTGACTGGCTTCTTCAAAATGCCCATACATACTGCATTTATCTTCGTCCTTCTGGCCTCATTGAGAAATGATGGTGTCCATAATGAAACATTTCACACATGTGTATAAGAAGTAAAATGAAGTTGCAAATCCAAAACAGCAACTTTTTATAGAAAGTAGGTATTTGGCAGATATGGTGTGATGGTCAGTACTACAATTTTGTTATTTCATTTACAAGCCACCAGTGTAATGGTGACAAGGTGTACACTTGCTGTTATCCCATGTAGTTTTCGACTGAGTATCATTGCAGAGGCATTATTGGCCTTGATACAGGGATTGCAGTGCAGCTTTTCCTAAAGTTAATGGGATGGTAATGAGGGTATATCCAAATGACTTTTCTGGCCCTTACATTGTGAATTTGAAGGGTCACATGAGGGTGTTGCTCATTTGAACCTGCCTAGTTAGGTAGAACATAATGAACATTCTTAATGACATAGGTTAACACAGATGCACTATCTAATAATGAGCATTCATTATTAGACAGGGTTTTTCTCTTGTAACTACAGACCTGCATATCTGTTTGGCTGCAAGTAATTGGTTGGGGGCCAGTAGGGCCATGACAGACAACAGTGGTTTTCGTAATGTAGAGAATATTATCTGGAAAGCAGGCTGCTGTGGGCACTGGAGTCGTCTTTTAGTAATGCAACAAAAATTAATCGAAGAAAGGACGGTGGCATAGAAAATGTGTACTGCTGTAAAAGCTGAACATTTGCTAGCAGGGGAGATGCAGGCATGGAATCTGATACTAGACACTAATATTGCACAAGAAAAGTATTTTAAATACATGCATAGTGATTTCACGTGGGAATATATGGTTGGTGTGTGTTTTGTTGTATGTGTAGTAGTGCCTCAGAATTAATTTACTTGCTCTTGTTAAAGAAGAAACAGCAATTGGTTAAGACCTCTTTGTAAGGTAGAGTTTTCCATTTCCCTAAAGCTGTGTGACCATGGAGTTGGTATATAGAAGATTAGGGGGTACAAGGGAACTTGCTATCCCGAATAAAGCATTGCTTTTGATCTCTGTCATTGGGTTAAATGGCACAGATGTATTTCAGTTAGTTTTGATCAGTTTGGTACTTTAAGTGATTGCATTCCAGGATTGCACAGTGAAGGTGGAATATAAGTGTGTAAGTTAGAAGAACTACCAGACAACAGGGATGGCTTCAACAAGGTATGCTTCTGAGGTGGGATGGGTATAGCTGTAGGTGAGTGCAGTACTACTAGCTCTGAGTGCTTCTGAATGTTGTATGCTTTTGTAAAGGTTTTTATTTGGTAGAACCAAACAGAAGGGTGTGTAGCCATGCAAACTAGACCATAATTAGTAACTCAAAAGGTTCATGTGGTCACCACTGAATACATAGCCCCATAGCAGGAAGACAGCCAGATAAAATGTAATGCGTTAAAAAAAATCTTTAATGCAGTAGGATTAAGTGCATTCATCCTAACATGTATGACTTCATTAGAATAAAGCCAATATGAAAACATCTCATTAAATACAGTTCATCAACCAGTCCAAAGCAGCAACTACTTAAACAGTTATTCTGCCTTGTTTGGCATTTTATGTAGGAAAAACTGAATGCAAGCTGGCAAGAAGGATTTATGAACGCCTGTATGATATTATAGGAATAACTGATGATGTGGTATATTGAACATTTACCCATGGTTGGTGTGGTTTAATCATGAGGGCAAAGCCTGTGATTAAACAAAGCCAACCATGGGTAAATCTTCAGTATACCACACCACGGAGTCGGTTATTGCTATTATGCAATGACATTATTTAAGAAAACAAATATTTACTTTTCTTAAATGTCTTTGTACAACAGCACTGTGCTGTTCTTCCTCGTTTCCTGATTCTGCTCTTTGATGTACTGTGCATGTGTATGGGACTTGCATTCGCAGGCTTGTGCAGTATATCACTGGTTTAGTAAGAAAGCAACGGAGAAAGGATGATCTTTGGTGCTATTTTTTTTTTTTTTGAAAGGGAAAAAAAGTGTAACCTACTGATAGTTTAAAGGTATGAGAGAGATGGGAAAACACAACATTTTTAGTTTGCAGAACTTACCTGATTTGCCTTGTATTTGCTGTGGTCTTGTATGTACCTCTCGACCTTTTATTTAAAAATGTGGATACTTGTGTATTGTCTTAAGGAAAGAAAGTCTTCTGTTATTGCTATAATACAGCACACCACACTTTCACGTGCACTACACTTTTCTTTTTTGATGTGCCTGTGCATGGCATTTCAGTGCTGTAAAGAATCAAACTTAAATGGGGATAAATGCTTTTTTATACAAAAAAGAATTGGGCTCGTGAGAAATGGAAATGACTGTTAATGGCTCAACAGTGCAGTACACTTTCTCTCTATTGATGTCCCTATGTGTGGCATTTTACAGTACTGTGCTGGATAAATGGGGATAAAGTACAAAACAAGATGCGTTTATTCCATGCCTGCATCTTTGCAGACAAGAAAAACTATGATTTGCTTAATAGAAAAAAAAAGTCTGGCCACTCAGTGATACTTCAGGAGCTGGACTTTTACCACTGGTATATTCTTGATTTACAACAAGCACGCTGGTTGGGCTGACCAATCATCATGCCCCTTTTGGAATGTTAATGGCCAGTCATTGTATAATTTAGCAGTAACCCACAGCTGGGTGTGGGTAATGCTGGATTTACCCACGGTTGGCTTGGTTTACCAAATAACCAAACAAAGCCAACCGTGGATAAATCCAACATTACCTACACCCAGCCATGAAATATTGTTATAACATACAGTGACATTATTTAAGAAAAAACTAGCGTTTCTTAAATAATGTCATTGTATATTGTGAGGTGGTGTTCTTCAGCTTTAATTTTATGTCTTGGGGTTGCTTGAAGTACTGCGCATGTGTATGGGACTTATGTTCCCACACTTGCACAGTACATCCGTGCTTTGACATGAAAGCAATGGAGAAAAGAAGATCTCTGTTGCCCTTTTTTTTTTTTTTGTTTACAATGCGGACAGTTTAGAGGTGTGAGAGAAACGGGGCAGAAATGCAATGAAAATCTGTTACATTGTGCCAAAATAAAGAAACTTACCTGATTTTCCTTTTATTTTTGTCCTCTCTCTAGTTCTTGTAAACTGTCCGGATCTCAAATTTCATACTCTTGCTTGTACATGTGGAAGTTGTTTGTAAAGTATTGTGTCAACTGAGATGTTCTTCATACAAGAAGGATCGGTACATTTTCACTTTTGAACCTACCTCATTATTCTTCTTTGCAGAGCATCATGGCTGTCTTAGAACCTTACGAACAAGTTGCAAATGTGAAAGATGTTGCGTTTTTTCTTTAAATGTTTTTGCTTCTTACAGCAATGGGAAAGTACGGCTGCTCAGTGATATTTTAGCGACATGACTTTTCCTGTGGGCATATTCTCGATTTACAGTGGGCACACTGATTGGGCTGATCAGTCAGCATGCACGTTTCTGAATGTTAATGAACAGCCATTGTATAATAGGAAAGAAAATACCAACAGTGCCCTCTACAGATTTTCCTGCCTATGCATGAGTTTTTCAAAATTCGTGTTTGGTATTTTGGAGAAAATTCACACTTAAATTAGAGGGGACCAATGGAAATGCAAGATAGACTACGGAGAACTAACATGGCAGAACAAATTGGATGCATCTTCCCCTCTGATACTTCAGATTTAAAGATAAGATCACCAAAGTTGTAGAATATCTTTTTCTCTCTAAAGCTGTGATGTCCCGTCCTCTGGGCCAATAGTCAAGGCACCTGAATCCTCACCACTGACACTGGTGAGGGAAGTTCACTTGGAACAGAGATAGGGACAAACAGTATTTCAAGATGCAGCTGTGCGCACCAAATGCGATTTCCCTTAAGAGCACACAGGGAACAAACTCAGTCCAAGGTCTGGGTTTCTTTCTCTCTGCCTCCAATAAGACTTCCCACTGGCACAACTATAGAGTTGAGTTCTCAGCTGAGTGTCTCAAGCCAAGTCCTCCACCACTCTCTCTCTGTGAAACCACTGTCCTGTGTCCCTGCTCCAAGTAGCTGACGCACACACACACGCACATACATGCACACGCACACACACACCTGGGAAAGGCTGGCACAGATTTACTAACTATGTCTATGTGCCGAGCATATAAAGTAGGTACTGGTACCAGGACACTCCAAAGCCAAGCCTAGAAGGTAGGTACTGGTACCAGGACACTCCAAAGCCAGCTACTGTAAGACTCTTACAAGGGTACCCAGTTATACTGAGTAAAATTAATACTAATAAAAATGGTAGTGCTTGTCCAATGCAGTAAGGCTTCCAGGAGCGGCCACAGTATCCCCAAATAAATGTAAGTACTCTCAAAGGTTAAAATATTCTCTAAAAGATCAGCCACAATGAAAAGTGTAAATCTATTTAATAATAAAAAACAATAAAAGGACATCCACATACTAAGTATCTGTTTACAGAGTTTCAATCACAGAAAATATTAAAATAACACAGCTGAATAGATTCACACAGATACAGAAAAAGGTTCTTAACTAATCTCACTATATTTTCCTGACTGATCTAAAGAATTACTATTCCCTGGTTACTTACTAAAGCAAGGCAAAATGAAGTGGGTGAGTGATCCTTCTATGTTAGGTTCCAAAAACATACTGCAGTGAGACTTCTGTCTCATCTAGTATTAAAACATTTCAATACTGAATTATCTAGTATTAAAACATTTCAATACTGGATTACAGAATTACATCGCATACATCTGATCATCTGACTTCTGGTTCCCGTACTATTCCCTTTTACTAGAAACTGAACCAGAATATTGCATATATTGCATATATGTGTTACCATACACACAGATAGAGCTTTGCTGGAAGCCATAAAACCATTTTAACACTTCACCCTTCCGGAGTAGCAATTAGTTCACTGCTAAGGACAATACAGCAGGTTTCATCGTTCTTGTTTTCACATGCATTTTGTTTCTAGCTGCAATCGGAATTGTAAGATACAATCTTTACGGCCTAAGTTAAGTAATTTAATTTCAGGATATTTTTCTAAGAGTTAGCTGGGGCTGAGCTTTAGCCTCTTCTCTTCCTGTAGCCTCTGTTGCAATATATACATTTAATCAGTTACAATAATACAGTCGGACATACATGTGTATTTCTTTTCTGTTCAGCAGGACACTGTTGGTACACTTTTAACACAAACAGCTTTACAAATACATTTTTCAACACAAGCATCTGTAAAAATCAGTTTGATATACAAATGACCTATAATTCTTTACAAAACTCCAGCTAGTTATGCTGGTATATGTTAAACATCCACTGCTGTACTTCTAATGGCATAGGTGGCAATGCCTCACATCGTCATAAAAACATTTAATAGTTTATATTTTTAACATTTGATTAATGCATTTTTATATAATACATTTACATTTAGTAACTATTTAGAGATTTATTTTAGGTGGAAGCTGTGGTGGTGCAGAGGTAGCATTGTCGCCTCACAGCAAGAGATTCTCCCATTCAATTCTCGGCTGCAGCTCCTTCTGTGTGGAGTCTGCATGTCCTCCCCATGGTCAAGTGGCGTTAGAAAGACATGCGTGAATGGGCGTGCCTTTGTTAAAGTTTAGGCATTGGGCTGGCACCTTGGCACCATAAACATCGACTGCCAATCATTAGCGGACCGGAGTTCTGCTGTGGCGACCCCTAACTGGGAAAAGCCGAAAGGCACAAAAATATTACGGTGACATTTTCCAATACAATTGCTGCTACCTTGTTTTCCACAGCTGCTGGCAACTTAAATGCAGCAGTGTTACATTATCATTTTGCCAGATTTTTAACAATTCAGCTGATAGTTCAGTCTTATTAACAAATCTTTCTGTGTTCATTTAGCTTCACTGCTCAGGATGTTTGGCTATAGTCAGAGAACATCATTTTACATGTTAGTAATGTTGGTGTCCTGGTTAACTATATTGTCTTTTTGGAGCAACTGAGTTCTGCAGTGGTACTACTCTGACTGAATTCTGTGATCTTTTCTCTTCTGTTTGTTAGGTTTTCTCCATTTTTTTCTTCAGTCATGCCCATTTGTATCTGGAAGTTTCCCTTAATACAACTCGTGTTCCTGAACATCTGTTCACTTTTTGTTGTCTTCCATTTCTTTGCATTGCTCATTTATACATCCTTCCTGAACTTCTTTTGCTATCATCTATCAAACTGTGCATTAAAGTTTTGTACCCTGCTGTCATTATTTTTAGAGATCCTGCTTTCCTCAGCCACTTCTAAAGCCTTCACAGACAGTCATTTTGCCTTCTTAATCTATTTTAGAATTAATTTTTGCCACTTACTGGGTAATATTTCAAACTTCTGTCCATAGTTCATGCACTCTGTCCAGCATGCCTAATCCATGACTACTGGTACTTCTCTTACTTTCTATGCTGCCTGTGGAGTAGATGACTTCTGTGATGGTAGTACTCCGACTTCTCTGATGGTACGTCCATGAATTTCTGTGTTGCCTGTGGAGTGGATAACTTCTGTGATGGTAGATCTCTGACTGGCTTCTGGTACTTCTTTTACTTTCTATTTTGCCTGGGGAGTAGATGACTTCTCTGGTAGTCGTTTTCTTCTTTTGGCTTTTCCCGGTTAGGGGTCGCCACAGTGGATCACCTGTCCACTCATGATTGGCAGTGGAGTTTTACGGTGTCAAGTTGCCAGCCCGGCACCCAACCTTCCACTGAAGGCACACACATGCACACACTCACACCTAGGGCCAATTTGGAGTGTCCAGTCCACCTGATGGTAGTACTCTGACTTAATTAGTAGTCTGACTTAGTCAATATGTTATACCACCTAAAGACATGTAGAAAACTATCGCAAGTCTAACACATTTTTTGTGAGTGTAACACTAAGCATTTCGTGATGGCCTCTGTGTTCCCATACCGTAGTGTAGTATATGTCACAAGCTTCTTCATACTACTGTTCGATTCTTAAGTGGATTAATAAGTAGCATTCTTCTCGGATGTCTTTCTGCAAATAAATTGATTACCGAGGAGTAGTCTATCGGGATGTCCCTATGCATGAAACAGCAACACTAAACTGTTAAGGCACTCTTGTCCCATGGTTCTCCTGAGTTCAGACTTTATCAGTTTTAAGGCTGAATTAGCCCTCTCTACTCCAGCAGTTGTGACTGGAGTGAGCAAGGGTGTATTTAATACAAAGGAAATGTTTGGGAACATTTTGACATTTGTTTGCGAATAGGTCTGCCTCATATCATTTGGCTTTCAAAGTTTTTCCATCCCAGTGTGGCCCTCTGTTATTCATAATATTGCCTAAACAGTGAATGAGTGCTTCATACATATGATAGAAGTCATCAAAGGCTGTATGTCTCTTCACCCATCTGGTCTCACACAGCATCTTAAGCTTTTGTTTTTCTATAGATTTTTTGCCACTTGCCTTTTGCTGTACATTTATGTACTGCACTGATTCCTCTAGACATCTTTGCCCTTTTGGGGAGTATTTGAAAAACAAACCAATTTCCTTCACTATATTTAACATTATTCATACTTCTGGAACTTGGCAAGCCTTTGAAAGTACAAGGTTCATCTGGTGACTAGCACAATGGAAAAAAATAGCATGTGTTACTTTTTCTTGAAACAAAGCTGCACAGCCTTTCTGTGCTCCAGCCATGAGCTTTGCAGTGCTCAAGATTCAACGTTAACTTTGTTAGGCATGTGACCAACTTATTGCAGGCCACCTCTCCGGCCACAGATTCACAGGCAGTAAACTCTATGAATCTCTCCACAGGATGGCCATTCTTAACATATCGTAGTACTACTCCAAGTTGTTCCCAGTTGCTTATATCTGCAATTTCATCTGCTTGGATGGAGTAAAAGGGTCCAGGAGGCTGTTGTTTAATATCCTTTATTATCTGCTGTTGAATGTATTCTTTATTACAGTCTAGCAATTCATTCTGCACTGTTTTTGAAATATATGTTGCATTCTTTTGGCATGTCTGCAAGTGGGCTTCTAACTCTCTATTACCAGCATCAATTCGGAAATCAATCCGAGATCTGAAGTTTCCTTTGTTGTAGTGCAGTCAGATGTGCAGTCATCTCTATGTCCACGAAGCGCTATCCCTTGCCTTCAACAGTACTCCAGACACTTTATAATAGAGGTTAGTAGAGTTCTGTTTTTGGCCACCTGCAGCTGTGAAGCATTTGAAATTGCAAAATCCACTCTTTGACTTGGATTGTCACTTGTGATTCGGTAAGCATGTAATTTTCCCTCAGATTTCTTGTGGTAATCTAATTCTAAATGTCGTTGAATATCAGCTTTGGCATGCTTCCAATTACAGTATGGCTGCTCAATGAATAACTTTGGATGTTCTGTCTGCGCTGGTGTTGGAAATAACACACAGGCTAAACAATAAAGCCCATCTTGTTTCACTGAATATGCCAGAAAATTAAACTGGTCTAGCCATGACAGCTGACATTGGCGAAGGGTACTTCCTGATTTTCTTTTGTCTGTGAAGGCTTTGAGTGGAAAACGAAAACAGTCGTGTGGTTTGCGATGATTTATGACAATGACTTTCTCCTTATCTGCAGTATTAGTACATGTGATGTACTCACTAATATCTGTCAGTGAACACTTCGTGGCACTGACTTCATCCAAAAGCTTCTTATTGACTGCACTAACAGTACTTCTCTCACTTTCTGTGTTATCTGTTAAGCTGCTGACTTCTGTGACAGTACTATTTTCACTGACTTCTCTGATGGCACTACATTCATTTACCATGTCTTCTGTGTCAAACACACATGACTCTCTGACTGCTGGTTGAAAAACAAAAATATCAAGAGTAAGATGACTTCTGTAACAGTACAACAAATACAACTACATTGGTGTCCATTGAATAGTGTAGTGTTACACAGAAAAAAAGTTTCACTAACTAAAAAAAATAAAATAGGGAAAGACACTGGATGCCTGCAAACCCACAAAAGAAATGCAAAGTATGCAACATGGATTATTAAGATGTTCCATCTCACCGATGAGCTCCTGCCTTCATATAGTACAGTACCTTTCAGTTCATTTTCCATATCTGACTTTCCTTTCAAGATTAAAATCAGTAAAACTTATGAATGCCCTCATTCATAAAATCCTAGACAAATACTTTAGCACAGGAAATAGTGTCACGCACATCTGAACTCGCTAACAATCATCCTGAGAATAGGACATAATTCTGTACTTTGGCACTACTCTCACCCACAATGACTTACCCTTCTCTGTCTTTTACGACCTTTCTGAAAAATTTGAAGAGAAACTTGATGTAGTTCTCGCTTGGCTCCTGAAGACATAGCAGCACTTTCTCCTGACATGCTGCAGCTCATTTCAATACAAGAAATAACTGCTTCTGTTATCTAATGTGCAAAATAAAACAGTGTCAAGTACTAATGACTTGGCCAATGGCCACAACAACATGTGTTCATTATGCTGAAGAAAGAACACATATAAAACACCACAAATGAATGAACGATCTGTTCTTTGCTTTGGCATGTTGCAATTGCTTTACAAAACTGTCTCTGCCCGTGGGTGCTGTACTTCTATCAGCCTACAGACATCCTGGCATTACACAGCATTTTCTGGACAAATAAAGGGTGTAGGAAAAACAGTAAGCATTTTGTAAGCAATGACAAATATCACAATGTACAAATAGCAATGCTAAGACTGGGAAGTATTCTTTACTGTGATAATTCCACATTCACAGTCTTTCTATAAATGTTACTTTCACAAATTGCTTATCTTGAGGCTGTATAAACCAGAAATATATTGTTCAGTTTTGTTAATCTTTCACAAGCTGTAACATGACAGCAAGAAATTCCTCTGAGCACATGAGCCCCTAAGCCTTTCTGTGTTGGGAGGGAAGCATTCTAGCTTATCAGTGGGAGTGGTAAGCACTAGGTAGCCTATCTACCACAAGATCTAGGTACAGATTCTTAGTTTTAGCACTTGAATTTGCTTATTCTTTCTCCGCACTTGTTCAGAACTTGTTGTTAGCACTAAATAAGATACAAATTACTACAGCACTCAACCTTCCTCTTTACCTAGGGAAAACAGTTTTTGTACTTACTTTCCTCACTTGCTTAGAGAAAAACAGCTGTTATACTCACTTTCTTCACTTGTCTAGAGGAAAGTAGTTTTTTATCCAGGCATGTTCAAGGGTCAGCTCCCAGTGTTCTCTCCTGTCTGTCTGCTGAATCTGGGCATCTTGAAGCAATGTAGCAATTGCCTCATGTACACAGGTAACCCTCTCCTCCTACCACCCAACACCACAACCTGTGAGAGATGCACTTATCTAACCAAACTGGAGGTAAAGCTCTCTCCAACCAAGACTGCACTTGACAGTCAAGAGGACAAGGTAAACACTTACACCACACCACACTCATCAATGCACTTGACAGTCAAGAGGACAAGGTAAACACTTGCACCACACCACACTCATCAGTGCAGTTACTGAGACATGGCTTAAACCCGTGGAGAGTATCCCAGCAGTTCCACACATTTAGACCATCTCTTGCACAGGAAAGACCAAAAAGTGAAGGAGTCTCAATTTATATTAAACATGAACACGCTTCAAGGATAGTTAAAACAGTATGGCACACTTAAGCTTCTCCATGTCTAACTTGCAGTAAGCAAAGTCCTATACCATGTCTTGGCAAGTGATAGATCTCCCCTCTGTGACCCATGAAGCCTGTACCACATACATAAACATACTGGAGACTTTCTTCCTTCAACCCAGTGCCATATTCATGGTTGAGTTTACCTACCCCAGAATAAACTGGGAATCATACATGACCTCAGGCTTGCGAGCCCAGAGATTTCTGGACTTTATCAACACAAGCATCCTGGACCAGATGGTCTGTATGCCATTAGGGGTGCTAATGTCCTTCACCTGGTCCTCACAAATATGCTGTAATGTTACCCCCTCCCAGTGTAATGTCCTCACTAGTCAAGTCAGACCATAAAGCTAAAATAAAAATTAACCCCAGATAACTATGGAACTTCTAAGAATTATTCTAAGGCTAACTTCCTACTATTAAGCAACACCCTAACAAAATTCCAAGTCACCAAACTCTGAGAACAGTGCTTCCTAATCAGAACAGTTCATAGACACCCTGTACAATCATGTAAATAGCTGCATAGAGCCAGCTTTACTTCCCCAAAATAAGCATAGGTGTCCTCAAAAAGTAAGCCACCCTGGTTGAACCCCAACATCCGTAGGTTGTATAACAAAGTGGAAAAACATGGTCAAAAGTAGGAAGGGCTATACTCAACAAGGTAATAGTTTCTCCCTTCAATCCAAACAAGTGAATCAAAGTTCTAATCATGTTTACCAAAGCCAAAGTTGAGATAAAAATAACCTCCCAGGTAAAGGATAACCACAAGGCTCTCTTTACCTATGTCCACAACCTCATAGGCAACACACAGCAATGTGCTGATTTAATTGTGAACAGATCCAACTATACATAGCCAGAGGACATAGGGAATGTACTGGCTGACAAATTTAGCTTCAGTTTTACTCCTTCCTCAGATCCAGTCACCCCTCTGGAAACACCATCAACCATAACTCCCTTAGCTATCACTAGGGAGGAGGTCCTCAATGGAGTCTCTAAAGCCAGGAGCTCTGCACTGATGGGCCCTGATAATACCCCCAGGATGCCTCCTAAATAGCATGAAACATGTCCTATCAGGCCCAACAGAATCACTATTCAGTTATAACCTCCAGGCAGAGTTTATGTTGTGCAAATGGAGGACTGCAACTGTTATCTCTTTCCTCAAGGTGGCTATATATGTACCCAAGCAATTACAGACCCATATGTCTGACTAGTCTTGCATACAAAGCTGTGGAAAGAATTACCATGGAAATGATAAACGATGGCATAGAAAACCTGCAAACATTGGATCTAACCCAGTTTGGTTTCATCAAAGGCAGGTTATGCATACTCAGCCTTTTGGACTCCTTAAATAGATCACTAAAACCATGGACAAGGGCAAAACAGTGCACACTGCCTACCTTGATCTGGCCAAAGCACTAAATACAATACCTTGTCCAGTAATTGTAGTCACTCACTAAATTAGGAATGAACTCGTATATCACTCGGCGGATAGCTAGTTTACTCACAGACAAGCCAATAAGTTAGGATACGGGAGGCTACCTACACAAAGAGGCCACTGACTAGCAGAGTCCCTCAGGGCATGCTGCTTGGGCCTATCTTTTCATCCATTTACTTCTTTGAAATCAAAGTCTATGTCAAGGGCCCCTGGCTGACCAAGTTTGCAGATGCCTGCAAACTAGGCATAGTCATCAAGTTCCCCAAAGACATAAATACCTTTGAAAAAGGCCTAATAAAGACAAATAACTGATGCCAGAGTGAAGTTTAAAACTCAGTGAAAAGAAATGCATAATAGTATCCTTTGGAAAGATGGCCACCCCCTGGAAATTACAACATTGATAATGCACCTCTAAGAGTAAACTCAGTCGTCAGGGATTTTGGTAGGCTTGTAGACAGTAAACTGGCCGTTGACCATCCTGTCTACAATGGTAAAAAAATCATTCTGCGTTTCGCAATTTATAAGCAAGGGTATGTCATCTAGATCCAAGGACATCATTGTTCTGATGTACTTGGCCTTCATCAGACCAATCACTGAGTACAACATACCATTTTGTGTGTGTGTGGGTGTGTGTGTGTGTGTGTTTATGTATGTATGTGTATATATATATATATATATATATATATATATATATATATGATCTGACCAAGCATCTGCAACAGCTGCAGCATCCCCTAAGATTTCTCACAAAAAGAATACAGATCATAAACAACATCTTTTACGCAGACTGCCTCAAAGCCTTATCTCTCTACTTGGTCTCCTGTGGATTGCTGCTAGGTGATTTATGTTTGGCCTATAAAGCATCACCTGATCCCATACCAATGGACATGTTGCACATCTGCACAACAAATAACATCAAAAATACATGATCTAGGGACTTAAACCTCTTCTGTAACATAAATAGGACATGGAGGGACAGTTGTGTATCTCAGAAAGGATCTATGTCAGATTACTGAAGTCCTGAAACTTCGAGATTCATATGGCCTAGACCATATGATCGAAGTTTCAGAACTTTGAACATTAAAAAAAAGTAAAAAATAAAAGTTCTATTTTTAACATGGGTAGCTGTGCCCCCCCACATCCCCTGCTAATTATGTATACCATCTTCGAGATCTCACTACATTGCGGAAAAGGGTAAATTTCCCATTCCGCGCTGTACCAAGATCTCCATTCAAAACGTTCGATGATTCAAAACTTCAATCATAATGGTCCCAGCAAAATGACTTTCAAAGTTTTGAAGCTTCAATAATCTGATAGGAACATGTCTCAGAAACTACACGTCACCTGGAACAGGCTTCCCATCCATGTGAAGCAGAATTCCTCTCTAACCAAATTCAAGTGTAACCTATTCCAGTGGATATGGAATTGGAAAGTTACCCCCCCCCCCCCCCTGTCTGGCAGCTATGCCTCTTAAGCACAGAGGCAGCCTGTTAGTGCTTGACCAGCCATTGTCAGAGCCTGTGTACAACCCTAACAATTATTCTGGTGTATTAGATCATGTCAGATACATTTGACAGGCAAAATATTTAAGTAAAAATTAAAGGACTTGTGCTTTAGGACCTCACGACGGAGTCAGATATCTCCATGAGTTGTCAACTCCATAGTATGACAAGCACAGAGAATGGTGGCCTCAAATAGATTCTTGAAAATCTCCAGCAAATCAGGAGGCAGAACACAAGGGGACGCTATCCAGCTGTTCTTAGCAAGGGCTAATAAACCATGTTCTCAACTGGCAACATTGCAGAGAGCTGGAAGGAATATTTTGAAGAAATCTTGAATCCCATGAAGTTTTCATTTGATGAAGTTGGCAAGTAGCATATTTGAGAGTATAAGTCTGCACAATTGGACTTTAGAAAACAAATGTCTAGATTTATCACTCAGTCACCCAGAAATGAGCACCCTCAAGACTAAACCAGACAAATCCCCACATACAAACTAAGATACCTGAATCATTCTAGCCCTAAAACACAGATCACACTCTAAATGCTGTATAGCTATAACCATGCACTCTCAATTCTCAGTCCCTCTGTTTTTTTCCCCAAATATCTTTATTCAATTTTCACATATGATAAAGACAATATTACATTTATATAACTGAAAAACATACCAAATGATAGCACTTTAGTTGCAGTTTACATCACAGACATCATCGAAACAACTGTAGTTGCAAACATTATACAACACTTATAAACCATCCAGTCATTGTCAGTTAAGCATTATATGGCTCATTCAAATCCAGCTTCATAAATCTTGTTCCTGTTCTGCGTGTATACTTGAAAAGCTTTTGTTTACCCTCCATGCCTTGTTGTTCCTTTGGCTTTTCCTGGTTAGGGTTCACCACAGCGGAACTCCGGTCCGCTGATGATTGGCAGTAGATTTTCATGGTGCCGAGGTGCCAGGTCGACACCCAACCTTCAATGAAGGCATGCCCATTCACGCATGTCTTTCGAATGCCACTCGACCGCAGGGAGGACATGCAGACTCCACACAGAAGGCGCTCCAGCCAAGAATTGAATGGGAGAACCTCATGCTGTGAGGCAACAACGCTACCGCTGCACCACCCTACCCTCCATGTCTTGTACAAAATAAATATAGCTATCACACTTGGTAGGTTTTACATTTATTTGAAACTGTGAGCTACTTTGGTTCTCACAGTTACTTCTCACTGCCAGAGTTAATAGTAATAACAATCACATGTTCGTCTAATCCACCCTAATTAAAATAAATATCACCATGTAACACAGCCTGAGTACCATAGCGCTCAACCTTCCATCTCCAAAATGAGGAACACTAATCCTCATAATGTGGAACACATTCTAACAGCTTAACCACACCAAACTAGGAAGGTCATATGATTAAAATGTACTGGTTTTACTTATAAAAAACTATTTTTTTAACTTATTAATGTGAATTTTTTATATTTACTATGGATTCCTAACACTGAATGTGTGACAGAACTTTTCATTCAATGTGGAACTTCCAGGAACGTGACCCCAAATGAGGCACTTTTAGAGTTACCACCTGTCCCTCTTTGCAAGGGATGGCCCCATTTTTGGCAGTTTGGTCCTGCAATGGCAAATGTCCTGAGATTTAAGACAAAAAATATTTCCTAAGTTTTCATTAAAAGTTGCATAAAACAGTTATTTTATACCTGAAACACCTAAATGTTATATGAAATACTATAAACAAGTCAAATGTGACAAGAATACGCTTTAATTCTGGCAAAAAAGTGAAATTCTGTACTTTGCACTGGTCGCGGGTATGTTTTGCCCTGCAAAATCCCACATTTCTATAAAAATGTCCACTTTGGACATTTGAAAAGGTGGCAACCATAGGCACTTTCCTCGTAATGAGGAACACTTGAGAGGAATGCTGAGGACTCCAAAAACAAAGACCAGCATCATAGATGACACTGCAAAAACAAAGACCAGCATCATAGATGACGCTGCATCACTAATGTACCCCTTCCTGCTTAGTAAGCTGCCCTTAGGGAAGAAAATGCGAGAGTAGCTGCTGTGCTTGCACGGCATCTGGTTACTAGGAGATGAGAAGGCGCTTGAAAAAAAAAAAAGTGTTTGCGTCGCACCATGAGCAAAAGCTAGATAATCGCAAAAGTGAAGTTCGAACTAAGTATTCAGGATGTGCAGAAGGGTTGGTATTTCTGACAGTCCAGAAAGAGGCTATTTGGAGTAATCGCAACCCATCCCAAACCCTCACAGATGTGGTAGAAGTGGCAATCTTGCCTGGAAAACTAGCAAAAATCAAGGTTGCGGAGGTTATTTCAACTTCCTGACCATTTTGAATTTTTAATTATATACATAGACTCACGTAAAGTTTCTAGTTTGCCTCCTTTATAGTTAAACTGCTACAGTGGAAAACTGCCTTATTAATCCTAACACTTTAGTTGTATTTTCTGGGAAATATATGCTGGATAATCATAAATCCGGGTAACATGCCAGAGATTGATGGTGGGATATGGAAGATTGGAGGAGGCACTGGTCTGGAGCTGAGAGTGTGTGTGTGTGTGTGTGTGTGTGTGTGTGTGTGTGTGTGTGTGTGTGTGTGTGTGTGTCAGCTGCTTGAAGCAGGGACACGAAGCACTGGTTTCACAGAGAGGGTGCTGGAGGACTTGTCTTGGACACTCAGCTAAGGACTCAACCCTACAGCTGTGCCAATTGAGAGTCTTATTGAGGATCTGGGGAGAGAGAGAGAAAGAAAGAAAGAAACCAGCCCCCAAACTGAGTGTGTTCCCTGTGTGCTCATAAGGGAAATTGTGCTTGATGCTGCATTTGAAAATACTGGTGTATCCATTTTTGTTCCAAGTGAACATCCCTCTCCAGTGCCAGAGGTGAGGATTCAGGCTCCTTGATTACTGGTCCAGAGTGGGGACGTCATATACCCCTTCACACAATTTTCTGAATTCCCTCTCTTGACACATGATTTTTGAACCTGCCTAGTACACATAAAACTGCACTACATGATCAACATATTAGTGGCACCAATCGTTTTAAAAAAAGAGGACACACAGCTGACATTTCCCCCTTTCCCCTTTTCCAGAAACAAAAATAAAAGATCAAGTGTGGTAGAATATGCAATACAGTTCATTAAAATATATAGATGTTACACTGTCTCTTTGATATAAGGTGGTTATATTTTTTCATCATTTTTGTTACTCTTTTTTTTTTTTTTTTTTTTTTTTTTTTTAAACATCTTTGAGTAGTATCCTACATTCCTACTGGAAGCATAAAGAGTTATGTACTATTTGGTATTCAAATATTATGGTAAATAGATGACAAGATTTTTAGTTGGATGCACCTACTTTTCAAAGATCTTTGTACTTCTTTTCAATGTTAATAGTTTGAGAGGTATGACCATAATTCGTAGTCTGAAACATTTAAATCCAGCTTAAAATGCCATATAAGAGATGGCCTCCACTAAAATTAAAAGCATATTCTTGCGAACGGGAAATGCTGTTGTCAGAGTTAGTAAAAAAGTAGGGAATCAAATTTTTCTCTGTTTATGTCAGCTAAGATATTGCCACAGCAAATGTTATTATAGGTTCATAGGTAGGTACGAGGCTATTGGCCCTAGGGCCTATACAAGCTTAGCCAAAAAAGGTACCCTGGCTTTCGCCACCCAAGAAAATTATTTTCCTGTGCCCCTGTCAAGCAGAACCACAGAAGTGATCCCCGGGGTGAATTTCCTATTACCCATCCAATCATCAAGATTTTTCTTAAAGAGTGCAAATGAGTAGCTCTGTTTGACATAGGTAGTCTGTTCCAGAGTATGGGAAGTCTCTGGGACAGGAATCTATCCCTCCAGCATGTTCTGTTTATTGTGGTGGCAAGGTTTAGGTCCCTAGAGCGTGTAGCTCGGAGGGACTGGGATTTCTTTAAGTGGAGCATGTCCAACAGCTCTGGGTTTGACATAGCTTTGTATATTAGGCAGAGATCGCGTCTGAGTAGCCAATATGCAACGGAGTAAAGCTGGAGTTTTTTGAGACTGTCTGCGTAAGGCATCTGTTTGGAGGCCAGTAATCCTCTTTGTGAGGTATTTTTGCGGCCTTTCCAGGTGTTGTAGATGTCTTGTGAGGTACATACCAAAAGGAGCGTTTTACTCTATAATGGGTCTAATGAGTGATGAGTAGAGGGGAACAATGACCTCTTTTTTTCTGGATGAGAAACCTTTTGTGATGATGTGCCATGTAAAAGGATTTTCTGACCACTGTGGCAATGTGATTATCAAAGGAGAGATTACTGTCCACCTGTGTCCCAAGGTCTCTTATCACACTTTCGGTGTTAAGTAGACTACTGTGGTAGTTCATGGGTACAGATCAAAGTGCCCACTTCATACCATTAACATGACTTTCAACTGCTCAGATTTTTGTAGAATGTCCAGATTTTTACCTCATATTTTTGGTTTGTTTCTCAGAACATTTATGGGGTTCTGGCAAATTTCTGGCAAATAATAAAGGCCTGAAGTCAGAAAGTAATGACATGCATTTGATGTTCAGACAGCCTAGCCTTCTGAAGATGCATGATAGCACAAAACTATTTATTCTACCAGCTTTCTAAGTTTGTAAGAGCAATTTTTAAAAACTGTCCTTAATTGTGGGCATTTGTTCCCCCGTAATTTTTAACTATGTCTAAATTTCTTCCACTTGGAGGTTAAGAGGTATGCCCTTTAAACTAATGTCAACGAGGTGAAGCCATTCATTATAAAATGAAACCATGTAGCATGGTAGCTTCTATCAGGCCATTTTTGAGTATACTAAATTACAAAATGTTATGAAACACACAGAAAAAATCCAAGGAGCCATGGACATTAGCACTGCAAAATTATCAAGATATGATGAAACTATCCTTTTTAGTGTTTTGTTTTCTTTTATTTGTTCAGCACATCTGTTTTTAATGCATTTTTCATAATACCAGTAGTGTGGGACCATAATGTTGTGATGAATTTGATGAAGCTTTGAAATGCCCTCTTGTCACCAATTTTGTTCATAGCTTTCAGCAAAGGAGTGAGATCTATCTGTTGGGGCTTCATTCTTTTTAGATACCCAGAGTGGGGCATTTTTTCAAAAATATTCTGAATTTTTTGTAGGATAAAGATTACCCTCAATGAATGTAAAGGACATGACTACACTTTTTTTGCAAATTAAAGTTGTTACAGAATTGTAGTTTCTGTTTTTCCTACCCTTTTAATGCACTTCATATACAAAATATTAGTTTCAACAACATTTAGGACAAAGTTATATAGTTTGGCCTAAAACCTCAGGAAATCTTTCATTTTTTTCATGTAAGGATTGTACTGTAAACGCGAGACAGGCGTGCATCTCAACTGTCCTTTATTTCCAAGGACATCTTATTTTGATTCAGTTTTTAGCTGTTTCCCCTCTTAAACCCTCGTAAAACTGGTAACTTTGGAAGAAAAGTTTGTGAATTACTTTTAGTGAATAATGACAGTATTGGAGATACAGAATTTAAAGCAGTAATTCTATGATTAATTCACATGCTCTTATTCTGTTAATGTCTCAAGTCAATATTATTACTATTTTTAAAAGTAGCCCCGATTGTCACTGATTATTTCGGGATTTGGCTCTGTGTTGAGCTTTGTTTATGATTCATTAAGAGCTACTGGGGCAGATGGTTATCCAATGCAATGAATACGTATACGATCAGCAAAAAGCAAATATAAATATAATTAAATCAGATTTAAGAGCTTGCATGTTTCAAACAAAACGGGACACAGACACGGGGATGAGGAACATTTTTGTTTGTTACAGGTTGTGCGAATGAAGTTTGTTTGTGTCTTTCGGCTTTTCCCGGTTAGGGGTCGCCACAGCGGAACTCCGGTCCGCTAATGATTGGCAGTTGATTTTTACGTACCAGCTTGCCAGGCCTGACGCACAACCTTCAACGAAGGTACGCCCATTCACGCATGTCTCCACGCAGAAGACGCTCTAGCTGAGAATGAAGTAATCGGCACAAATTCAAAAGAAACTAGTACGAAGGGCTCCAGTGCATTCAGTTGTGAGAACACGCAGCAGGTAGCGCTAGGACTCCACGGAACGGGCACGGTGACCATTTATACTACACAGAACAGCAGACATCAGCTTGGGGACATGTGCAGTTGCTGCCGCACACTCCGTGTAGTCTGGGGCTGGAATGCAATACAGAAATGGCGCACCATTATAAAATCTAATAAATTGTCTATAAAACAGTGCTTACAGCGAGTTCGGGAATCAGTTGGTAACGTTGGCATTTACTCTTATTAAAATGATTCCAGATGGTGAGGTCATCTTGCATGATGAATTGGAAGGTAGAGTGTTAGTCATTTATGAATGAAAGCTTGAAGTTTGTGTAAAAAAAACTTTTACTCCATTTATTTGGAGTCACGCTGTGCAAGTGTTTTTTTTTTCTTTTTAAAGCAGCAGCACTTGATTATGTAGTTTGCCTAATTAATTTTTGAATGTCTTGAAGCTGTTTTATTATGACTGAATACGAGTGTGTTATAGTCATTTTGTTTTTCATTACTTCACTTTTTAATGTTGGTTATAGGCTGTGCAGCTAGAATCCATTTTGTTTCTGTAAATGTTAGAGCAAATCATACCCTAGTATTTCGACTACTGTTGGCCTCCCAAAATGTAGTGGCTGCACAGCGGTGAAATACATTGACTTCACACGAGTTTAATTGGCGCACGATGCAGGGAATTCAGTAATTTGGCACGTTTGTTCTTGTGTTTTAAGAGGCAGACGGCAAGCTGTCGCCTGCAAGCTGCTTCCATAAAGGGGGTGGAGGGTGACATGGGCAGTGATCGGGCTTGGAACCATTCAGCTGTACCATTTCCAGGCACTACATCGGGTCTTGGATGCTTGCCCTTAGAGAACCATTGTTATGTTTGCTAGAAGTAAGGTTTATGTAACACCCTTCCCCACCACACACGCGTTCTTTTACAGGGGGGGGGGGTGGCAGCAATGCTGTAGATCAAAGTTTAACATCAAACTTGTTTGCATGCCTCACCAAGAGTACTTGCTCATTGCCCTGCGATGACGCCAGAAAAGGAGTCCAAGAGAAATTTGTTATTCAGGCAAGTCCTTCTGTCCTTTTTAGGCTAGCTTATATTTGTAAAACGTCAACCTGCCTCAGATTGCAAATGAAGTTGAATAAGAACCTTGGCCCATTTTGCCTTTTCAATGTTTTGACTTCTGAGAGTGCACACTGATTTCCAAAGAACCGTAAACTAATTCTGCCGTTGCGGTGTTCTTACGTTCGGGACAGGTTTGCATGGAAATACTAATGAATTCAGTCTCCTTTCATTGTTTTATACAACTGTAGAATATTTTCCCGCAGTGTGTGTGTGTGTGTGTGTGTGTGTGTGTGTGTGTGTGTGTGTGTGTGTGTGTGTGTTTGGGGGTCTAGTCTGTTGTGGCCCTCCATCCACAGCCCCTTTTTCTCAAGTTTGCACGTGGGTTGGGGTGTTACTTCAACACTGACAATCATCTACATCTACAGGCAAGATTCACACCACCACCCTGGTGCGGTAGTTCTTCCACACCACGCACACTCACATCTATAGCCAGTTTAGAGTGTCCAGTACACCTACTGCATGTCTTCGGCTGTATGTCCTAGTTATAGCTAGTCATACAGGCATATACTTAACTTGCATCAAAAACAACGTAGGAAGTAGGACAGCTTCTGGTGTTTTGCAAAGTAAAGCATACAGGATCATTAGGTAAGAGTGTGTGGGTCCTTTGGCGATATCATTATCCGTGTTTTGTATCGGATTTGCTCAGCAAGGTTGCCATAGATCCGTTTATTTCTCACGTGCATGTAGCATTGTATAGAAGCGATGGCAACACGTTTGGGTAGCAGGTGTATCAAACACCACTTAGGTGCCTTGTGGTAATAGTGAGTCATTGAGAGAGAGTTTTCCTGGCACTAAATCATAAAATGATGTTAACAATGTAGCATGAGAAGCTACTACAAATCAAATGCACCAATGTTCCATCAGCACTGCCTTATAAGGGTGTAGTTTATGCTGAATTGGGTTGCTTCCAGTTAAATGGCTGTACATAATAACAGAAACAGTGGGACTCCCATGACCGAAACAAGACTCCATAAGGCAAAACGCAAGAGCACGTGGGGAAAAACTAGTGCAGATCATACATGGCACCATTTTTTTAACTGTAATCTGCCAAGGCATCTTGAGGGATTCAAACCCCATTTCGGGGAATCAATGTGTTTAGCATGTGGGCTAGCAAGCAATCAGAAATTATTTATTAATTAATTTTTTGAAAGCGCACAAACACACTAAGGAAAATCATTATACTCTTCCATGTTCCACATCTGCGTCTTCATGCCATACGATTACCTCATTCAGGGGCTAGCAAGCAATCAGAAATTATTTATTAATTAATTTTTTGAAAGCGCACAAACACACTAAGGAAAATCATTATACTCTTCCATGTTCCACATCTGCGTCTTCATGCCATACGATTACCTCATTCAGTGCCTTGCATAACAGTCACAGTGCAAAATATTCAACTTTTTTCAAACAATTGGGGGGGGGGGGCGCTTTGGTACAAAAATTAAAAAAAATACCTCTCACAGACTTATTGACTCAACGGACTTTGTTAATGGAGTTCAGATCTCTGCACAGTCACTGCTGACTTATTGAATATTATTCCCGCAAGTTTCTTCCTACACGATGCTCTCTGAAGTTTCTACCAAAACGCGCCTAACTCAACTACAATGGAGAATTATTTGGAGGAGCAATTGAGGAGATTATAAAATCACCTGACTGTGCAACCTCCAATAGCTTCTCCGATGTATTTGAGTTAGGCGCGATTTTTCATAGCATTGATGATTGGTTGAAAGGAGACATTGATCATAATATGGACAGCGACTCCATATGATTTTGTCTCCATGACCGTTCCAAAAAAAAAATGTAACTTGAAAACTGAACAAAGGTTCTAATGGACAAAAGGGGGCAGTGCGCGCCCATGCCTAAATCCGCCACTGTGAGATTGTAGCTGTGGTCTAGCTTCAATAAGGTGTGTATTCAGACTGACATTTATCTAGAACAGCTGCATACCACATAACTTGCAGATTACTGTATCTAGCTCATTAGTATTAAAGCCGTAGATCCCATTTACATATTATATAAAGTATTCAGTTTTTTATACAGAGTCTTGCGTAATGTATTACTCCCAAGTTCTTTTCACAGTGCAGAAAATGGAAATTACATTATGATTTCTGGGCTTAATTTGTTGAGTATCTATCGTATATGCATCTCCATCATCGTTCTTGCTTTATTTATAGCAAGTGACCTATCTCCTCTCCTCCATCAGGACCAGTGATACCAGTCTAGTACCCACAGCATGTACAGGTCCACATGCTTCAGCAGATGTAATATATTCTTTACTTTGCCTTTTTTTAAATGTTTTCTCATAAGTTGGAAGCATTAAAGTTTTGGGTAGTCTGTCTGTCTGACATTATTAGCACTAAAGTAACTTAATAGTTTGTTCATTAGCAAGATGAGTGGAATGGTCTAAGGGACTTTTTTTAGCCAGAACTCAGCCTGTAATCACTAATAAAATGTAACATTTTGCAAAGAATGTGTTGATTTTCTCTCTCAAATTAAGAAAAGACAACCATGTTCTGTACCTGTCACATGTCAAAAAGGGTGCATAAAGTTTTGCTGTGCACATTTCAGAATTGATGTCCTCTAGTCTCATGCTAGAGCAGTGGCGCACAACCTTTTTATGGGAAGGGCCACTACACATTCTTAATCCATCTGCGGGCCACCTCAAAACATAGTAAGTCGTTATGAGTTAACAATGGGTACAGGTGACTGGCATTTTTACTTAAGACAGCAGTCATGAAATTGCCCGTTTTCTACATCAGCTTTGCATTTTAAAGGCAGAAGACAGGGAGGGACAGAGGGAGGGGTTGAAAATGAGCTTGTGTGCAAGAGTTAGTTGAGTATAGGTGAGATGCTTGGGTAGTTCTAGCCATTTTAATTGTTAGAGAGGGGAACAGTGGTGGGTGGAGGACTTATGGCTGGTAGCGAACTTGGCGATTTTGTTGTAGCAAGAAGAAAGTTGTGTTTTCAGAGAGGACTGTAGATTAGTTAGAAGTGGAGCTCCATAGAGAAGGGAGGGGATAAGAAAGGAAGTAGAGAGAGTGATTTTAGTGGCAGGTATAAGGTAGTGATTTTGCCGATAGAGCATACCTAGATTTTGATGGGGTTTTTTGATATTTAGTTGTAAATGGGAGTTGAATTTGAGTTGGTTGTCAATTTGGACCCCAAGTAATTTGGTCTCTGACACCAGTTCCGGAGGTGTGTTATTTTGACTAGTAATACAGAATGTGTTTATATCGAAAGAGGTGACTTTAGACGGGGTGAATACCATTAATTTGGTTTTAGAGGTATTGAGTGCTAGGTGATTTCTTTTCATCCATTGCTCAGTGGTTGAAAAAGCATCTTGAGTAAGCTTTAGGAGTGTAGGGATAGATGTGGCAGAGCAGATTATAGTTGAATCATCTGCATATTGGATGACGTTTGAGAAAGGGATAGAGTTGCGGAAATCATTTATAAATATGTTAAAGAGGAGGGGACCCAATATGGAGCCTTGGGGAACTCCGGTTGGGCTATTTAGAAATGAGGAGGTGGCCTTTTTCCATTTTACTGCTTGATATCTGTTGGATAAATAGCTGGAGAACCAGTTCAAAGAAGAAGGAGATAGGTTAAGTTTTGAGAGTTTAGTTAAAAGCAGGCTGTGTGAGATAGTATCAAAGGCCTTAGAGAGGTCAAGTAGTAGGGTAGAAACAGTAAGACCAGAGTCCCTGGCTTTAACAGTTTCAAGGAAGGAGAGGAGGGCTGTCATAGTGCTGTGACTTGGTCTGAATCCATGTTGTGTGGGAGTTAGTAGGTGATTATCTAAGAAATGTGGTAGGAGTTGAAGTTGGATACACTTTTCTAGGAGTTTAGAGATGGGAGACAGGATAGCGATTGGGCGGAAATTAGTAACATTGTTATTGTTGCCACCTTTATGTAAAGGTATGATAAAGGCCTTTTTCCAGATTGGGGGAACTATGCTTTCTTGGATAGAGCGGTTGATTAGAATGCTAATGGGGTAGGCAATTGCTTCAGCAGCTATGCTAAGAAAGTAAGAAGGGATGTTATCAGGAGCATTAGTGCATGGCTTCAGTTTCAGAAGGAGTTTTTTTATAGTAGAAGTGGGTATAGGTTTTAATGAGAATAGTGGGGAGAGTGCAGAGGGGAATTAGGGGGTGAAGAAGATGAGGAGGAAATGAGAGTAGGAGAAGAGGTGGAGGGTACAGAGTTAGTGGATGATAGTGAGGGAGTGGTAGTAGTGCAGGCTGAAGTTGTTGGTAGGGGAGGATGGGGGTGAATTGGAGAATGTGGTGTTGTTAGAGAATGAAGAGGTTAATTTGGAAATAGATTCAATGAAAAAAAGAGTTAAATTGGGTAGCTAAGTCTGTATCAGGGGCATTAGGGTCTGGGGTGGGGGTGTGTCTGGTTTGCTGGGGTTAAGTAGAGTAGAGAGATACCTTCCAGAATTTCTGAGGATTTGTTTTGTTATTGTTTTGGAGTATGGTGAAGTAATTTTGTCAGTCCGAGATGATGAGCTTTTTTACTTTATTTCTAAGTGTTTTATATTCATTATTGATGAGGGGGGTCCTGTTTTTCTGGTAGTGTGCTTAGACTTTATCTCTGTGACGCATGGTTGCTAGTGTGTTTTTGGTAAGCCAAGGGGCAGTTTTAATTTTTATTCTCTTTGTCCTTAAGGGAGCATGGAAGTCTAGCAGCTTTAAGAATGTTGAGTTGGAGTGAGCAACTGTGTTATCTACAGGTAATGTTTTTAGACAATTCCAGTTTATTGCTTTTAGAGAGTTAGAAAAGGTTGATGGGTTAAAGTTTTTTTGGTTACGGACAGTAATATAATTATGGGTGCGATGTAGGAGTAAGGGGAGTCGATGGGTGAAGATGGGTATGTGGTCACTAAGAGGGTCGAGAAGAGTACCAGTGTCAGATAAATAATGGGGATGAGAGACTAAAATCCAGTCCAGAATACTGCCGCTAGAGAGGTTTTTTGAGGGACGTGTTATAGAGTTGATTAGCTGTGAAAAATTGTAGAGGTTGATGTTAAGTGGGTTTGTAGGAGACTGAATGGAGGCCCAATTAATATTCATGTCTCCTAAGATAATTCTTTCATTGCTAATGTTATTGGAGAGCCAGGAGAGGATGTCTTCGAGTGTGGAAATATTATCCCCTGGGGGGATATAGAGGGAAGCTATACATATGTGCTTGTGTTTGTTAACTTGAAGTAGTGTTAAGAGTAGTTCAGCGTTATTAAATTGAGGAGTAGGTTTGTTATAGGGAGTAACTGACAAGGAGGATGAGTATAGGAGAGCTACTCCTCCCCCTTTTTTGTGGGACCTGTCTTTTCTAATGATAGAATAGTTTGGTGGAATTATTTCATAGTCTTTTATATGGGGTTTTAACCATGTTTCTGAGATGGATAGGATGTCAGGTTTATTATGTATGAGCCAGGCATGGAGGTTTGGGATTTTGTTAACTATACTTTGGGAGTTTAAAGAAGTAATATGGACTTGTCTGTAATGGTTGAGGTGGGGGGGGCCAGGTTAGGATGGATATCACCTGATAATAGACTGGTAATTAAGTATAGGATTGGGTTAGAGAGGTAATTGGACAGTTTAGAGAATAGATTAGGTTCTATTATGATTTTGAAGGATTTGCTAGTTACTATGGGGGTAGAATGTTTGAGTGGTGACAAGTTTATATGGAAAAAGTAGAAGGTTTTTTTATAGGAGATAGATGGGGAGAAATTGGGGTGTCTGAGTATGGGAGAGAGGAGGTAAGATGGTTAGTTACATGGAAGGATTGTGAGTGGTAGGAATTATTGGGCTGGGTGAGGTAGTAAAGATAGGTTAAGAAGTAGAAATAGTAAAAAGGAGATGAATGAGGGTGTTGAAAGCATGATGAAATGGGGCTACTTAGAGGTGCTATGTTGTAGTTGAATTAGATGTAGAAGCGAGAGAGGTTTATATGTAAAGGATCTGGTAAGTACCTAAATAGTGGTGAAAGAGTGGAGAGTTGTGTAAGGATTGGTGGGGATGTGGTGTGGGAGTGGGTGTAGAGGTAATAATGGAATCTAATTGGCTAGGTGGGATAATCTAGGAGAGATTAATGAAGGTTAATTTGGGCGGGAAAAGAAATGGGTGTTTCCAGAGTACGGGAGACTGATTGGTCTGGTATGTTAGTGGGTGTGGTTATGAGGTAATAAAGGTAGAGGTGCTGGGGGAGGGTGAGATTTGGGGGAAGGGTAGGGGAGCGGAGTGAGCCCGCAGGGCAAACGGAGTGGGTAGAACCAAGGAGGGCAGGAGAGGATCAAGAACCTATCGGTGGAGTATTGAATTTCAGAAGGGTAAGTAGAGGGGACCTGGATATAGTAGGTTAGAATGGGCTATAATGTTTTAAGAGAGAGAGAGAAAAAGAAAAGTTAGAGCTAAGGAGAATACAAGAAGTATGTGAATTTAAGTCAATATTAGTGGGGAGAGGATGCCATCTAGTGGACAAATGCTGAAGTGCACCTTAGCCCATCAGGGCAATCCCTGGATTGGATTGGACTGAAGGGAGCAAGAGTAAATCAAGGAACTAGATGAGGGAAAGAGCGGAGATATAAAAATAAGAGGGGTTTAGGCTGCTGGCTTTCCTGGCAGGGAGCATACTGAAACACCTAGCAGGGCTTATAAACTATAGTATTTCAAGGCTTAGCAGCAGATACACATATTTCCGTGGATTCTTCTGGGAGAAGCTTGGTTCAAGTTCCAAAAGGGGATGAGGCAGCAGAGCTTGTTATAATTGCTTTGAGCAATTGGCTGAGCTTGTATTAGATTTAGTTTAGGTCTAGGTGTCCACCCAGGCGTAATCGCAAGGGATAATTCAGGGCAAAAAGATGGAGAACAGGAGAGAAAGTTGAGAGAGAAATTGTACTTTAGTAGAATAAAAACATAGTATCTCCTAGTAGCAGTAAGCAAAAATCAACAATTTCAAAGTAGCAATGAATTGAAAATAAATCACTTTGGGTAATAGTTTGTTTCAATTAAAAGCAATTTATTGAGAGTTTAACATGTCAATTGTAGGCTTCTACTCATATATCTGAAAATACATTAGCAACTAAAAAGGTATTGCACTCATTTATCACTACTAATGAAGGCAAATTGTTAGACATAGTTCACTAATAAGGATCTGCAATGTGAAGCACAACTAGAGTTAGGTGACATAACACTATGGTTGGGGCCTTTAGTAGAGATCAATGTAGAGTAGAAAACACTCAAGTGTATATAACTAGGACTTAAGTAAACCACAACACTGGAATATTACTCTCTAGATGGTCCACTACACTAACGCAGGTATATAACCCCTTGTTAGACAGGTTATGGTCTATAAGGAGCTATGTTAGAAACAGGAGCGAATAGCAGATAACATGTAGTAGACATTCAAAAAACACTCAATTGTACAAATAGGCACAACAAATTAGGCTAAGTAATGTTGCAATACAGTGTGCCTTATAAACAGCCTTTAAATGAGCACTTTGAGAGTCTTTGTAATCCACGTCTGTAAGTTGGCGTTTGCAGAGTACATTTAAAACAGATTCAAAGCTTCTAAAAACATTCCGTTTTACAAATAGGCACTACTAAGTAGGTAGGGCAGTGTCGCAGTATTTAAAACGGTTCAAAAGCTTCTAAAACATTGTACATTTAAAACAGATTCAAAAGCATTTAAAAACATTCTGTTTTACAGATAGGCGCTACTAAAATAGGCAGGGCAATGTTGCAGTATTTAAAACCGTTCAAAAGCGTCTAAAACACTCAGTTTTACAATTAGGCACTACTAAATAGGGCAATGTCGCATTACCAACAGCGTCTAGCTAAGCACTTTGAGAGGGTAGTACTTTACTTTGTAATACGCATATGGAAGTTGGCATTAGCAAAGAACATTTTACCAGCAATCTCCATGGCGTTTTCAAATTACATAAACTGTTACACTCCTCGTAACAACAGATACTAGCTTATAATAAAAATACGAAAACCTAGCACACCTATTGTTGAATTCAGTGCGTTAATAAAGGGACGTTCCTGATAACGCCCTTATAAGATAATGTAAATACAGATTGCAGGTAGTTAGCATGTCAGTAACCGGCACTTATCAAATATATCAGACAGTATTCAAAGTAAAGTCATAACTGTTGTTACACTTTCTCAATAGAGAACACGATAGAATTAACAATGAAAACAACGATTCAAAGTACAAACAGGTTCCACTTACTAAAGGTGTAGACGCTCAGCCAAGGACGCACAGCAGCCAAGAACAGGCGAAGTTTAAAGATGGCGCCCAAAGGTTGGGAGGGGTTTTATAAACTCCAGGAGGGTGTTCGGGAAGAGGGGGAGGAGCAGGGATAGATGTTAGCAGGTACAGACCAGAAAAGCTGTAATTCCGCGGCAAGGAGGGGAGTTCAGATACAAGCAGTATTTAAATAGATGTATCAAAATAGATGGATAGGATTAGGAAGTGGGGAGAGATCCAAAGAGTATGGCTGGGTAGTGGAACAGCTTTTTCACCCTACTGTAACTAGTAGTACTTTGGACCAGCTGCTAAAGTCCCATATATTACACAGTATTCTGATCAGATTTCTTTAATCACAACCCACTAAGGATATCAAGATTCATCTCTTGAACTTTATTAGTCTTGCTGTCAAGGTACATTTCTTGACCATGTCTCAAGCACATAACAAATTGGTTGTAATTTGAGGACTGGGCATATTTCTGTATGTCTGGTGCAAAGGATGCAGAAAGTGCAAAAAATGAGCAGTAGTAGTAGTAGTAGTGTGTAGAAAAATAACTACGTCACAGTATTTTAATCAGCACATCATCCAAAGTGTACGTGTACATACTTATTCACATATTACTACTGTGTTTGGAAGCATTACTGGGAATCTTATTTGTTTTGCCAAGTTATGATTAACTTATTAATTTAAATTCAGATTAAACATGTGGCAGAACAGTTGCAGCGCATTTAGACTTTAAGTTTTGTGACGATAGGTAAAGGCTGCCAGCCTAGCCAGATAGAATTTTGTAGATAATCCTGTCATTTGTAGATAATCCTGTCATTTGTAAATATTAATGTAAGCCACAAGCTTCTTTTCTTAAATGTGAAAAGACTGCATTGGATATTGAACTGCAAAAATGTAACAGTGCACTCTGTTGTAATTAAGCTGTTAAGTAAATTCTTTGATGCCAAAATTCGGAGCCGAGATGTCTAGAGGGAGGCATCCTGCCTATTGTTTTGAGGCAAGAGTTAATGGCTAAAATTTGCATGTATAATTTCTTTTATTGCCCTGGCTTCCTGACCAGCTGAGGAGAGAAAGAATGAGAGCATAAGAGCATTTGTCTTAACATCCAACGTCGCCAGCACTGCCTGTGTCTGTATGCAAGTAGGATGTTAGACTTTAGTGTTTCTCTTAGAAACAGCTAGATAATAGGAAGATTAGACTAACTTTTTCTGTGATGTCAGAACTTTTCTACTGTATTATTTTAAACATTTCTCTGTGATCTCTGAACTCTTGACTAGCACTGTGTAGTAAGAAGTATTGTCTTGTGTTTTTATTAATTATTATTAAATATTTTTAAACCTTTCAACTGTGGCTGTTTTGTATAGAGATAATTTAAGCTCTAGATTACATTGCATATATATGTAGTGATGTTGTACCAAGTCACTCCAGATAAGCTTTGCTGTTCAGTCACACTTACCATTTGAGTAATAATATTTCACAGTAATAATTGGACACTCTTTAATAAGGCCCCTTAAGTAGCTGATAAATATTAGCTGATTGGTGGCAGTGATTTTTACTGTATCATCTGGGTAAAAGGGGCACGGCTGGAGAACCTGTGCCAGCCTTTCCCAAGAGTGTGTGGTTGTATAAACTCTCATCTCAAAGTGTGTGTGTGTCAGCTACTTGGGCAGGGACACGAAGCACTGGTTGGACAGAGAGGGTGTGGAGGTTTTAGTTTGCCCACCAGGCTGAGATCTGGACCCTATAGCTGTACCAGTGGGGAGTCTTATTGGAGAGCTGGAGAGAATCCAGACCCAGACTGACTGTGATCTCTGTGTGGTGTTAAGGGAAATTGTACTTTACTGTGTGTATATTTATTATCCTTTACCTATATGGATGCCCCTCACTGGAGTTAGTGGTGAGGATTGAAGCTCCTTGATTGCTGGGCCAGTGCACAGGCATCACAATTTTGATCTGGGAAAAGTCATGCAAGTCGCAAAATATTTTTTTTTTTTGCTAAATAATTTTTATTTTTTTTGTTTGTAGACAAATTATGATACAGTAAATTTAAATTACAATTCAAAATAAAAGAAAATAGTTAATAACTATAACAATATGTACAGTATTTACAGGTGGTCCAATGAAAAGGATTAACCAATAAGGTTATGAAGAGGAATAATCTCATAGAACTAGTATAATCTTTACTGGCATATATTCACATAAGTCCATCTTAGTTTATGACATTTCAATTTCATGTAGAAGAAATTCTATCCTTTTGTAATGTGTCTATAAGTATTAAGATTTTATTCCAAGGATTGTCTATCCAACGTCTGGGAAAAATTCTTTCTTCTTTGACTTTTATTTCTTTTTGTGCAGATTCCTTTAATAGAGATATGAAGTCTTCATAACTTGGAGGGACCGTGGATTTCCATTTTCTTGTTATACATTTTCTGGCTACAGCCAGAATAGACCATAAAAGATATTGATCACTTTTACTCATAGTTACTGAGTCATCTACATTCAAAAAAATTAAAGATATTGTTAGAACAAATTTATCATTATAAATGGCTTGAAGAAATCTATTAATATCTTCCTAGAATTTTGTAATGCAATCATAAAATATATGTATCCAATCTTCCTCGCAGTTTACAGTACATCTCTAGCATGTGGGCTTTTGGGCAGGGTCAAATTTGGCTATTTTATATGGTGTATAAAAGGCTCTATGTAAAAATTTCCATGTGAAGATTTTCCATATCTGGAAGTTTGATGTTAGCTTAACTGACAACAAAAGGTCATTCATACCTTCAGATGATAGATTTATTGTGAAGCCCTTTGTTAAAATGTTCACAACATTTTGACCTATTTTGGTTTTATACACTATTAAAATTTTGTATAATTTAGATATAGAAATTAGCTTATTATGATTTCCATAAATCAATTCTTGCATATATTTTATGAACTTAGGTGTAGTATTAAAGTTTGAATCATTAATAATTCTACATAAATCACTTGCATATTGTAGTATTTTTTGAAGTTCTGTTCTGTCTATTTCAAATATACTAAACTCATTTATTACTTGTCGGGTGGTTAAAGTACTGTGATTATTTAAGCATTGAAACCAGTAAATAAAGTTTTTGGATTCCCAATTAATGAGTATTTTTTTCTTTAAAATTCTTTGATGTTTTAAATGGTATTAAGAGTTCGAACCATAATTTTATGTCTGGATTTGTAATTATAAATTTTCTAAATAGATTATAAATATTATTCAGATATGATAAATTAGTGGGCTTTGTTGTTTTATTTTGTAAGCTAATACATAGTACATGCCAAAATATGTTATTATAATTCTCCAAATCCATATTTTTTAATATTTTGTTTTCATTTAAGAAGAAAGTTAAATGTAAAATTTTCCATGCGGATGAGTAATTTGGATTTACCCAATTTAGTATAAGTTTAATGATGGAAGCTTTAATATATGTTTCTATGTCTGGAAATTTAATTCCTCCCAAGTCCCAGGGTCTAATATGATGTGAGAAAGCAATTCTATTCTTTTTTGGATACCAAAGAAAATCCATTAAAAGTTTCTGTATTGTCTTTATAACTTTTTTATCTGGTAAAATAGGGATTGCTAATGCTATATAGTTTATTTGTGGTAGTAATATCATTTTTATTAACTGTAACCTATCTTCCAAGTTTAACATTAATTTATTCCAGCTATTAACTTGTTTTTGAATTAAATTTTGGATTTTATTATAATTTAAGGTCATGGTAGTATCTATGTTCTCAGATATAAGAATTCCTAGATATTCTAGTGAAGAAACCTTTTCTCCAATTATTTGATATTTATTCAGATAATATTTTTGATGTATTACACTGTTGCACTAGTATGAAAGAAAACTGGCATATGGAAGCAGCTCACACTTTTCTGTGATCTTTGAAGGGCTTATTTATACTTATTGAATAACAATTTGCTTTAGCATAGCTTTCTAATGTACCTAGTTCATGGCTGAGGGGGAATGTGTCAATTTCTTTCTTCTGGGCCTGATTCACTGGCAGAGGGTGAGACAAACAGATGGGATTGCAGGACATCTGAGCTAACAGGAAGTGAATCACATGAATCTAACTGAGTAGCACCTGCAACTGATTCTTCTCTCATGCCTCCAGTTCTAGTTTCCCGTGATGCAAGTTTGCTAAAAGGGATCAGAAGCAAGAGAGAAGTAGGCCTACACTCATACTGCCCCATGGAACTCAACATTTGGCATAAAAAGGGAGCCTTTTTTTTGTAGTTCCAGGTGTTTCATAGCTTGATAGTAGCACAATTTTACCAATAGTTAGGACAGGATGAGATAGTGTTCTGCTGTACTGTACTGAAGAAATGGACAAAAAATGGAATTGGGAATCCCAGGTAGCTTGGTCTCACCATGTTAACCTTCGAAGTGGATTGTAGCTTGCAGTATCCTGTTTAAATATCACTGCACAGTAAACCAAGCAGTAGCACTCACTTGACATGACCTAAAGTTATACCTCTTTTTTTTTTTGTGTTTCATCACCAGCTGCCTGCCAACCATGAGACCTTCACAGTCAGTTGAGCTGTTCTTTTCCCCCATGGAGTGACATCTGATTGCGAGTCTGTCCCCCAAGCAAAGGGCCTTTCTTATTTTAGTCCTCATTCCTCTGGCAGCAGCTGACAAGCACTTACAGAGATGACTGCCTGCAAAGCCTTCCCCTCTGAACATCCACTTTCCTATACATGCCTTGTGAAAACTGCTATCGCTAGGCAGTTAAATAGGTGTCAATATTGAAACATATGCAGTGAACCAGTGTCTGCTGCTTACTCCCACCCTCCCCTGTCCTGCTCAACCAGCTCCAAAGATGCTATTTAATTTCATTTCATCTGGGTCATAGTGCTTCGTCTCTCCATGCTAGAGAGCCAGGGCAAGCACTACCACTACTTTGGTGCATATGCCTGAGGCCGGCCTGCTTGCCTGTCTGTGAGCTGGTTGCTGTCTGCATCAAGGAACAACTTGGGTAGGATTGCCACATTTTCAGTGGTCAAAAGTGGGAAATATGTGTGGCAAATGTATGACTTTACTGAAGGTATTATCATAGGTAGAGGGTGTGGCCAATTTTAGTCTGACCAAACATGGTTACATTTTTTGTAGGGTGAGACATACGGTACTGCTGTGACTTACCAAAAATCACTTTTGATACAATTTCCTTGTCTTTCTCAGTGCACATACCCAAAAGTGTAATAATATGATTCTCTGGTATGCACACTCATGTTAATGCATGTAATCCAGTAGCTAAAACAGTGAAAACTAAAATGAGTTTAGCTAGCATGCATCCTTATAATAAGGCTATATTAAAATGTATCATTTACCATAAAAATGTTTCGGCCAACTGTATTTTGCATAACACAGTATGCAATTTGTGGCTAGTTCCCCCATTAACTTCTACCATGTCCTTGTATCACTTAACAAGGAGTTACCAACTCACAGTTGCAAAAGAGCAGCGTAGAAAATTCAAACTGCAAAATGTGATTTACAAAAATATAATGGTTTGGTCATCTTTACACCAATTTACAGACAGTATACCGTGTGGTCACTTCTGTGTGCTTTGTAACACTTTGTAGAAGCAAGAGAAATATTTGTGGGGAACAATAATTATCTTTTAGAACCTCTTTAAAAAACTTTTCCAGCACTTATTTTATGTCTGATAGTATAGCTACAAGTACGCTCACTCCTGTTCTCATACATACTCTCATAGCAAAGTCAATGAAAACAAAATTAAGTTAATGCACAGCCATGTATGCAACAAATAAAATAACAGTTTTTTTTTCTGGAGAACTTATTTCTGTAATGCTGTTGGTGAAAGAGGTTGTATTCTCTGTAAACTCTGTCATCTCATTTTATAATTTAATAATACACATGGTGCATTGCTGATTTGATTGGTATGCTTCCTTCTCGGTAGCAGACTAACCAAAACTGGTCTTTTTGAAGAAATCTGATCTTTTCCATCCCACATCAGTAGAAGTGTTAATAAGAAAGCACTTTACAGACATGGGTTGTGTAGGGCTCTTCCTTGGCTAAGTACCTCCCCACATCACGAATTATAGCCAAACACTGTACAATTTTTATAGATTCATAGGTGTGTATTAGGATAATGGCCCCGGAGCCTTTATAAACCTAGCCCATAGGGTTACCCTGACATCGTGCCACGTGACCTTAGTTCCCAGTGCCTCTGTCGAGTAGAGCCACTGGAGTGATTCCTGGGGTGAATTTTCTATTTCCCATCCACTCATTAAGGTTTGTCTTGAAGAGGGCCAGTGAGGTGCTCTGTTTGACATGTATGGGAAGTCTATTCCTTAGCAAGGGCAGTCTCTGGGTTATGAACCTGTCCTTTCAGCACATTCTGTTGATTGTGGTATTGAGGTAGAGGTCACTGGAGCGTGTGGTGTGGAGGGATTGGGATTTCTTTAGATGTAGCATTTCTAACAGAGCTGGATCAGTCATGGCTTTGTATGTCAAGCAGAGATTGCTTCCAAGTAGACTATGTGAGACAGAGAATAGTTAAGTGTTTTGAGTCTGTCCATATAGGACAAGTGTTTTAAGGCCTAGGATCCTCTTTGTGAGGTACTTCTGCAGCCACTCCAGTTGTTGCAGGTGTCTAGTGATCTACATGCCATATGGGGCATTGTACTTGATGACTAGCCTAATGAGGGAAGAGTAGAGGGAGACCATGACCTCTTTCTTCCTGGATGCAAAACCCTTAGTAATGAGATGTGCCATATAGAAGGACTTTCTGACCACAGTAGCAATATGGTGGTCAAAAGAGAGGCTGCTGTCAACTTGTGTTCCCAGATCTCTTATAACACCTTCTGTGTTCAGTGGACTAGCATTGATATGGTAATTCATGGGAACCGGGTTTTTCCCAAAGGGGATGATGACAACATTTTTTGGCATTGAGCTTAAGGCCATGGTTCTGACACCAGTCATTGATCTCAGTGAGGCCTTTCTGTAGGATGTCAGCATCACTTGGGGAGTTAATAATAGCTCCCAACTTGCAATAGTCTGGGAACTTTGTCAGCCAGAGACTCTTTGTGTTGGCCTGGAGTTCAGAGAAGGAGATACCAAACAGGAGAGGATCCAGGACCGATCCCTGTGGGACTCCACTCGTGACTGGTCATCAGTCTGACTTGGTGTCCACTGCTTTCACACTGTGGGTTCTATCTCTGAGCCAGTTTGCAACCCACTTGGTGATATAGGGGTCAATGCCTAGCTTAGTGAGTTTTTCTATGATTCCTGAATGGGGAATGGTATCAAATGCCTTGGCCAGGTCAAGGTAGGCTGCATGATCCACCTTGTCTTCATCCACAGCTCTGGTGACTGACTCAAAGAAGTCAACCAAGTGCATGATTTTCCCTTCACAAAACCAAACTGTGTGGGATCCAGAGTTTGGAGATTCCCTATATCCTTGTTTATTAGGTCTGTGATGATGCGTTCCATAGCTTTGCATGTCAGACTCGTCAGGCTAATGGGGCGATAGTTCCCAGGGTCTGTAGTCACTCCTACTTTGTGGCGAGGGATGACTGTAGTAGTTTGCCATTCGGTAGGGAGAAAGCCTGAATTGAGGCTGTGATTGAACAGGGCACACAGGTGAGGTGCCAGTTCACTCCTGTAGTTATGTAGAACACAGCCAGGGATATTGTCAGGTCCCATGGAAGCTGTATTCTTGGCCTTGGACAGTGATGTTTTAACCTGTGCAGCAGTAATACTGGGTGCCTGGCAATCTACTTGTATTGTGATTGGTCCTTTGGGAGAGAGAGGGGTGAAGTTGGCACTGAAACTCTCGGACAGTATATTGGCAATATCTGTTGGGAGGTAGGAGGTACCATTGTGCAGAGCAAATTTGGGTATTGCCATGGAGATTCATTATATAACTATAGAAGGCCTTGTGGTTGTCTTTACTATCTGCTGCAATTCTGTTGTCATAGCTAGCTTTAGAGGATTTGATGAGGGATCTCAACTTGAGGCTGATAAGGGAGTTTATCCAGTCTTGGGACTTCACGTTATTCCGCATCAGTTTCGTCCTCCTGTTGTAGGATTTGTTTATAGCAGGGGACCACCAGATTGGCTTCCTTTTTTTGGAGGAGAGCACCTTGGTTCTATTGGGTATGGTGAGATTTGTGCATTTGTGTACGTGTTTGTACAGTGCATTGGTGTATGATTCGGCAGTCATGCAGCTATTCTCCATTTGCATGGGTGCCATGAAGTTAGCCACCTCTGTTTTTAGGATCCCAAAGTTAGCTTTGGAGAAGTTTTTCATGGTGGTTACCTTTGTGGGGGTGGGGTGGGGGGATTTGGATTTCCTGGGTGATTAGATTGTGGTCAGATCTAACCAGGGAGGAGTTGACTACTGGTGTAGAGCAACGTTCGCTCATGTTAGTAATGGCCAGGTCAAGGATGTTGCTACCTCTAGTGGCGGTAAGAACAAGCTGGTCCAGGGCATTTGAATAAATGAATTCCAGGAAACGTTGGGTAAGTGTATTGGTACATGAGTAGTTTTCACAGTTAATGGAGGGGTAGTTGAGGTCGCCCAGTATGGGAGTGTTAGGGTGGATTCTAATATTCTCCAATGTGTTTAGGAACGTGGAGCGTGAGTCATGTGACATTGTTGGGGACCTATAGCAGGCTGTGACCTGAATCGCTGTCTTACCCAATGTTAGCTGCACTTGAAGTATCTCTGATGAGTTATGTTGGGCTACCAGTCTGGAGGTGTGCACATCCTTTATGAATATGGAAACACCACCGCCTTTGGAGCTTCGGTCCAGGTTCTGGGGACGAAAGGTGTGGAATGAGTTGTAGCCTAGTAGTGCAGGGGTGCTTTCTGCTTTCTGCTGCCTTGAACCAGTTCTCTGTTACAGCACAAATGTCAATGTTCTCCATTTTGAGGAGTGCTTCGAGCGAGTGCATTTTCAGATTTAGACTTCTAGCGTTTTCTAGCGTTGAGCAGCATGACCCTCAGATTGCATTTGTTTGTAGCTGTTATGGTGGTAATTTGGTCTTTGGAACACTGCCTAAAAAAAGGCACTATAGGGGTGGCAAGAGCCTTGGCCAGTATCCGGAAGCCCAGGGGTGACAGATGCAGGCCATCTCTGGCAAAGCATCGAGGTCTGTTAATCATATAATCCCAGGCAGACAGATACTGGCTCCCCTTAGAATGACACCAGAAATTTAGTCAGTTGTTGAAATCTATCATTTTCTGCTTTTACTGTGGTATCATTCTAGGTGATGGTAGGATGCTGCTCAGGGCTAGGGTCATACCCACGTGGGCTACATAATCCGAGAGCTCCTCCATGTCTCTTTTCATGTAGTCCAGGGAGGTACGTCTCAGGTCTTTCACACCCACATGTACAATGACAGAGTCATATTTGTACCTGTTGTTGGGACCTGAGTGCGCGCATTATGTGGCGGATCCTGGCACCTGACAGGCAGCTGACTGTTACTAGGTTGAATAAGGAGAAAGTAAGTGGGACATCAGTGTGCCTCACTATCGAGTCACCTATGGCTAGTGTGTTGGTCATGCTGTTCTGCCTTAGGGGCTTTGGTTGAGTGGCACACTGTTTAGGAGAGTTATGTGTTTTGTGATTAGTGTTGTGTTGTGGTGGTCAAGTGCATTTCTGCCTTGGAGGTCTCTGCTATTTGGGTAGATTTGTATTGAGAGCCTCTGCAAAGGTGGATGTGTGGTTTGTGTTTTTATGTGAAGGCAGTGCTGGTGTGTGTTCTGGAGGGCTATGTGTTCCATGTGGTGTTGTGCAAGTATTGACCTTCTCTTGACCAGCTGTTCCAGTCTTTGCTGGAGAGTGCATTGCTTCCAGTTTGGATATATAAGTGCATCTCTCGCAAGTCTGAGTGTTGGGAGGTAAGAGGAGAGGGTTGTCCGTGTACATGAGGCAATTGCTACATTGCCTCAGGATGCCCAAGTTCACCAGGTTAATAGGAGAAAGCACAGGAAACTGACCTTAAAACATGCCTGGATGGGTGGGTATTAATAATGTGTACTGGAGCTGTTTCTTTGTAGAACATTTAATACTGGTAGCACTTTTGTATGCTACAATAATTGCTACAAGAAGTCTGGTGAAGTGCTAGACTGAGAAGCTAGTAAAAGTGCAGGAAAGTAGAAAATTAGCAGGTCTAAGGGAAAAATTGAAGAGCAGACTTTGGCACCGCTCAGAAGCTACAAATCATCCTGGATACAGCAAATCTGTATGTAGACTAGACTATTTACAGGAAAAGCAAGAAACAAGCGCAAACACGGGCTTTCCAAGTAAACTTTCAGGAACAGGCTCTCCCTGCAGGTCCGAGTTGGTGACATCATTGAATTGCTGTGTCCATTTTTTACGGCAGTTAATGATTGGGTGAAATTGGGACTTTACCGCTTCCTGGTTACATAATCTCTACAATGTGAGTTCCCCGCTGATAACAGAACTGGTGGTTACCTTAAACTTGTGCTGCCATGGGGATAAATACATGGTGGGAGAAGTTTGAACATGCAGTTAGGTGCTGCCTTTTCTTTGGCAAATAATGTGCTTTGTAACTAACTGCCCTTTTGCAGAGGCTGGATGTGACATTACTACTGGACATTGTATTAGTATTTTCTAAACACCTTTATTGAATTATCCTTTATGACATATGCAAATTTACATTTATGTAAAAGTAATCAAACTGTATTAAGTTAATGTTTACAAACATACTTCACATATATTGCTATATGTCATATAACCTAAACAACTTTGCAGAATCTCTTCAATTCCTGCCCTTTTTTAAAACTAAGAACATCTTTATTAAGCTATCACTTATGATATAGGCAATCCTACATTTATATAAATGAAAGAAAGCACACCATCCCTTTCCTAGTTTCAGACATTTAACATCACAAACCACGTTACAAACATTATACATCACTTATCTACCCAATCATTTTCAGTCAAATATTACATAGCTCATTTAAGTTCTTGCTTCTTTTAAACCACATTCCTCCCCTGTATGTATTGTTCCCACAATTCCCATTTTTTTCATATGTACTTTGCTTCTACCCTTTTCTAAAGATCTCAGTTCCACTTGTTTTATCTCTGTTGCTATTGTCACTACTTGTAGTATGGTTGGTTTAGATTTTGATTTCCATTTTCTTGTAATTGCTTTTTTTGGCAGCCACTATAATTTGACACAGCAAGGCCTTACCATGTCTAGGCAATTCTAATTCTGCATTATAGTTCAGAAAAATCATCTCCCTCATCACACTAATCTGCCCACCCAGCATCTCTGACAGTGCATCCCGCAGGGAATCCTTAAAGTCCGCCAACTCACCGCACTCCAAGAAAATATGTTCTAAATTACCTCTTTCTTCCCCGTCACACCTCCAACATTTGTTGTCTACCTGAGGAAAAATTTTCTCGAGTCCACTAGGGGTATAAAAATATCTATGCAAACATTTCCAAGCAAAAATCCTAAATCTTCTAGATTTTATTATTTTTAACCACTGTCATCTCGCAGCAAGTTGTTGAACCTGACTTAGACAAACCTCTGGAAATAACTTGTGTAGAAATAGAGTTGCTATCTACTCCTTTATGTTGTTGTTGTTCTTTCGGCTTTTCCCAGTTAGGGGTCGCCACAGCAGAACTCTGGTCTGCTAATGATTGGCAGTAGATTTTTACGGTGTCAAGGTGCCAGCTCGACGCCCAACCTTCAACGAAGGCAAGCCCATTTACGCATGTCTTTCGAATGCCACTCGACCGCAGGGAGGACATGTAGACTCCACACAGAAGGCGCTCCAGTCGAGAATCGAACGGGAGAACTTCCTGCTGTAAGGCGACAATGCTACCGCTGCACCACTGTAGCTAGTGGGTGAGTGAATGGGGGGAGTGCAGGACGTCCTAGACCTAACTTTAAAATAGTATTTTCACATTCCTTTTATGTGCTGAAATTTTCTTTCGCTGAAGCTACTAAACTTCCTTACTCAAGAAGTCTGAATGCTGCAAGTCTCATAGGGCAGAAAAATATATTTGTTTAGCAAAGTAATTCACTGATGTCAATGGACTATTTTTTGAAGAAGCACACCAGTGTCATCTATCCATAATTTTACATAACGTCCATGCCATACCTCTCAACTGTCCCTGATTTTTTTCTCTTACATTTTTCATGTCCATTTTAAATCATGAATGATTACACTCAGTCAGCAATGTCAGACATTCAAGTTTCATACTTTTTCCTTCAGAAAATGATTTGTGAGACAAAACCTGTTCCACTAACATTTTAGTAAATTAGAATAATATTTAAAGAGTGCCCCTGGTGTCTAGTGTCCCTCACATATAACAGGCTTTGCCTGGGGGAGTTGACCGGTATGGCATCCACCCCCACCCCCACCCCCACACACACACACACACACACACATTCAGACAACACACATATAGTCACAAGCAGTTCCTCACAGACGTTCACACATCACCCCCACCTATTAAATCACACTCACAGATACACTCACCTACTCTTAACATTACCATAGCTAACCCCCTTGCAGCAACCATTCAGGTAGACACATACACACACATTCATATCCTTTATATTTATTCCAAATTGTCTGAACATTTATCCAGTACTGTTGAAATCAGCATGCTTACTTAGGTTTTCTGTTTGTTACAGCTGCCTCTTTGCAACTTTTTTTGTGCAAGCATAGCTTAAGTGTAATGTAAACATGTGGAAAACTTAAAAAAAAATGTTTGAGTCATGAAAACTTGCAAAACAAAAGGAAAAAAGACCTGCAGGCTCTTGCATTGATGAAGTAGTATGCTTGTTTGCATCACCAGTTGTGCGTGTGTGTGTGTGTGGGGAGGGGGTGGAGCAGGTGGGAAGGGAATGCATTAAGAGATATGACTTTGGACAGTTTTCCCTCATCCAAAAATGCCAACCATATGTAGAGAAGAAGGTTTTGAAATCCATTTCTTCTGCAGGTGGGTTTAGAGTGGAGATGCATGCTGGAGTGGTGGGTTATGAGTACACATTTCCTTTAGATTACATAAATATTAAAAATGCGCTTGGATTTGTGTCCAGGAAGTCCTGCATATCTGATTGTGCTAAGTTATTAATGTATTTAGCAAGGATATATGTAACTTTGGTGGAAAAATGGATTGGGGACACACTACTGTAAGCAATCTGAATTTCTAGTCAGAACAGGTAAAATTTTACAAAGGCCTTTTGGAGGATTACAACTCGGGTTTGTCTGCTCCCTTACGGACATGTCTGTTTTTATACCTTTTACCTGCCATACACCTGAGATACCTGAACAGATGTAATGTTGCCATATACCAAATAGCAGTTTGACTGATGGTGGAAATTATAGGTGATTTACATCGATTTTTCATAGATAAGTAAAAGAGAACACTTTTGATTGTTTTTGCAGATGGGGTTTCTTTTGGTGCCAGTCAGGGGTTTTGTGTACTAATGTTCTTATTTTTTTTTTGAGACTGTAATATATTTTTATCGCAGATCATACGGCTCTAATTTTCTAGGAAAACAAAATCACAGTAAAGCTGAGAAACATTACTATAGCAGGCCTAGTTGGACTTGCTTTGGCATTCGTATTTTGAAGTTTGTGTGATATCTATGTCAAAAGTTGCATCAGTTGTAATTTATTGCTGAAATGTATTTTGGGTCTTAATATATGATCTTTTGTTTTTAATATAGTAGACATTACATCGAAGTGTAATTTCTTGCCTTTATTTTTAGTCTTTGTACAGGAATTTTTATAGTCCTTTCCAGCTTTCTACAAGATATACGATGCCTGCTGGGCCGATGGTAACACCTCAAGCACAGTATCCTTTAAATGGTGGTACATTTGGGACCATGTCAGTCATTACCAGTGGAATTCCAGCATTTAAGTTCCAGCCACGGACCAGTACTGTTGACTGGAGGCGATTTAATGCTATTGATGTGGATCGTGTGATCAGAGAGCTCGATGTATCAATTTTACAGGAGAACATTTCAAATGTTATCTTCTGCAGTTTAGACACTGAGCGATGTCCTTCTTGTCATAACCCCCTTGATCCTGTGTTTTTGAAGATTGTGAAGTTGGCTCAGCTGACAACCGAGTACTTACTACACTGTCAGGAGTATCTGACCACCAATCTGCAACTGCTGGAGGAACGCCTGCAGGCTGCCTTACTGGAACATGAGCAGACAAAGCAAGAAATGGCTAAACAAATGGAAGAACTCAAGTTGGTGAAGGAAGAGTGCCGGAGACGCAAGAAGATGATCACAACTCAGCAGCTTCTCATTCAGGCCAGCTCTAACAACTACCATAAGGTAGGCAACGCTTAGCATATTCATTGCAGTTTTATCCATTGTAAGAACCCTTCTTTTTTCCCTCCTGGCTTTTTGAAGCCCTCCTCCTTCTTCTTCTGACCTCTTTGTGGTGGTGTACATTTTTGTTCTTCTGCCTTCTGGTTAACCCTTTTTTAATTTTGCTTGTATGTCTGCACTGTCCTCATGCTATCATGAGACTAGGGCAGCGAAAGTTTTGTGGTGTTGCCATTATCCTGTTAGCCATGTCCATGATTTTATTTATTTTTATGCCTTACATTTGCATTTCTGCCAGGATAATATGGAGTCTGTATGACATGATCTGTAGTATTGTCAAGTTACCACTGAGGGCACAGTGCTCAATATCTGAGGTTAAACCTTTGTCTGTACTAGGGGATGTT
This sequence comes from Protopterus annectens, assembly GCF_019279795.1. Classification (NCBI taxonomy): domain Eukaryota; kingdom Metazoa; phylum Chordata; order Ceratodontiformes; family Protopteridae; genus Protopterus; species Protopterus annectens. Next base: position 115,649,663 of record NC_056734.1, read on the forward strand.
CCTGTGTCAGTGTACCCCGCACCTTCCAACTGTAGAAGAAATGGCCATTGGCCACTCCTCCAGTGTACCTTATCCCCTTTCTTAATTTTCTGGATGCACATCTGCTACTTGAATCAATAATACTACCATTTCAGTCTGGCACATTTGCTCAAGCATGTCTTTTGCTAGCAGCAATGTCTATAATTTCAGCATTTTGCACTTAAACAAGGGCACATTTTTCTGCCTGTCACGTTTTTATATATTTCTTAGCCATTTGTGGCATCTCCTAGTTCTAGTTGTCACAGTTATGTCACACGCAACTTTGTGAACTAGTGCAGTCTGTGTTACACACCCTCAGGTGTTTTAAATCCCTCTTGGGAATGAAATCTACCAGTCACTGGTACAAAGAAATAGTACTGTAATGCTCTTGTCAAAAAAAAAATATTTTGTGATTTGATTCACCTGGATCAATGTTTTTAAACTGAATTTTAAAGAAGTAGTTCATTAAAAAACAGATTAATTTCTATAACTCTCCATTCATGTATATTAACCTGGACTGCTCAAATATATCTTTGTTTTTTTATTGGGTTTCAGATCTGTCGTTCAGCAGAAATAGTGTGTTGACCATACCAACTAGCAGGTTAACACTAACTCCACATTTATGAGGGTGGGAGGTATTTATGAGTGAAGCTTGATGCCTTCTGGGAAGATGTTATGCCATCTGTATCTCCTTTTGCTGAGCAGTTATTATTATAATAAGTAATCAATTTAATCAGCTGTACAGTTGGGCCACTGAGCTTTTATGTGATTTTACCAAGGAAGGAAAACTCGGTTATAGATAAGCAAAGCCATTAATTAGAAACTGGTCCCAATCTGACCACATACATTTGCTATATTTGCTTTTGTCCCCGTTTCTCAGAATGATTCTACAAAAAAGACAGGCATTTTTGACCTATAGTAAAAACCTCTTTTCTGCCGTAGATCTTCAGCTTTACCAGTATAACAGCTAATATTTTCTCTTTTTGAATCTGTTGAATTGGATGGAATGTGAGTTGTGCCACAGAAATCCATTTCTGGCAGCATTAATCCTCGTCACTGACAATTTCAGAAATGCAGAATCTGATTTGCTAATAGCCAGCATAATTTTTCTTATGAACAGGTGAATGCTTTGTTTTGATAATATATATTGTTAAAACCACATCCATTCAGAACAATAAAATGCATTTAGTAAAATTGTATGTATAGTGTGGAGTATGGAATATCATTGTTGAAACACTGAGAAATGTAGGTAGTTTCCCCATTTTTAAAAAAGCAAAATGGGTTGTTGAGCATTTGAATAACACATGGCTAGCACACGTGTCCTTAAACAACTGCCATTGTGATAAATGACATACTGAGATGTCCTCAGACTTTTTTACATCAAATTATATTGTCTTTTTCATATTTTTTGTGCGACTGTTCTTTCTGTTTTGCACATAATTGAATGCTTATTTGTGTACTCCAGCTAAATCTGTTAGTTCACTACCCTTTCCTCTACGTGTGAACACCACTGTCTTAGACTAGCCAAAGCCAACTGGCTGCCGGGTCTGCAACAAGCCAATCTCCTCCTTGGCTTCCAACTTTAATGGCTCAGTGAAGAAAACTCCTGCCCTTGTCTTTCTTCAAGCTTACTTAGACAGCCTCCATCATTTAACCTTAGACCTCATGGCTACACAGGGCCTCTCTTGCAAGCACCTAAAACCATACTTCAGTGCTCTAACCACATCTTTACACCCTTGAACCCAAATTCTGGAAGGATCTGCCCTCAAATATTAAAAGACCTCTGTAACTACTCCTACTTTTAGGCACACTTAAGGAACATCTCACAACACAAGCTGCTTTTAACCTAGTCTCCCTAATCTCCAACACATACTGCCTATTGTTTTCACTGTAGTGTCCCTTCTCTAACCCCTAAAACGTTGCTACTTTAACTGATGTGAAAATTGTACATAGTGGTTTCTCTTGACAACCTTCCTAAATCATTTTCTATTTTACTGTATAAACTATTCTTATTTTTTCCACTTAATGTGTGTTTACATTCTGGGCTGAGATTGAAATTGTTTTAATGGGATCAATGCTGTATCCCAGTTAACAAGTTGTATTTATAAATAAATACACGCACACAGACATACATACATAGATGCATACATACATTAATACTTCCTGCATCTCCACAGCTTCTTATAACTGGAATTATTTATTTTGCAGTATGTCTGTTATTTCTACTTCTTGATTACAAGTCCACTCTGGGTGGTTAGTTAAAGTAAGCAGGGATCAAAATGTGTATACCAAACAGTTGATGTAGCAGGAATTTATGAGGGGTTAGAGGCGTCAGTTTAGAAATTTGCAAACACATAGAATGAATATCATGACCTGATATGCTTAGAGTTCTATAGTATGAGTTAAATTGATCAAGAAATGGTAATCTCCCAGTGAAGTACCTCGCGGGTGGTACTGCGCAGCTTTGGGCGTGTCCAAATTGATTGGCACATTTGAGTGACAGTGAGCGCGGAGCTCAGACCTAAAGATCTAGTCTAGTTATGTCATTTGTCTGTATGCCTGTGAGACAATACTCTCAAACGCGACCTAAAGATCTAGTCCAGTTATAGACACACAAGCACAGTCTGCGCTGTAATAAAAGATGTACAAACACAAGAGGGTGCTAAATTAAACACAAATAACGTGGTTAATAACTTTAAACTGACATGTACAGAGCCACACTCATACTCTGAACTCTTTCCTCTAAAGGCACGTCAAAGCTACAAGCCATGAATGAAATAGCTTAAAAGCCAACGTTCGCTTGCTAGTAGAATATTTGCATTACTAAATACTTGTCATGGACATAACTGGGCTTCCCCTTTTCACAGAAATGTTTTGAAAAATCATTTGAAAACAGAATGTTTCAAACGTTCCCTGTGGGTCGTCATTTGTCAAATTACTTACGATGTTCAGTGCTGAAAAGTTGTCTCGGTTAGACACAGTAACTTAACTGTAGTTAAAATTCAGAACATAAAATGCCTTCGAGATAAATAAAAAGTAAGGTTATATCTGCCTCTTTCTGTCCTCTAGAACTTATGCGTCTGCTGCTCCTTTTCTTTAGGGTGGCATTTAGTTTATGCGCTGTTTATCTAACACACCACATCTTCTGATTATATAAAGTTTGATATTAGCATTGGTCCCCGTTTGTTCCCTTTGTTTTAATGCCTTAGAAGCAATACTTACGCAGCCATTTAATACCCTGCTTTAGTTAAGGTACTCGGGGACCTGGGCTTCATCCTGGACAATTTGTGCCCTTTATTACTCACATAATTTCATGTATCGCATCCTCTGAGAAATAAAACTCATGGCAAAGGGTCTAAAACCGGAGCGCTTTCTTATTTTTTCAACTGTATATTTTACAGACACATAACTGTAATGTTGTAATGAAATGTGACAGCAGACAGCTGTCAGGGTTACTAGGAGGCGGGCTTTGCTACTGTGTTTGTCGACAATTACATGACATTGTGAGTCTAGGAGGCATATCCGGGGCGGGCTTTGCTACTGCGCATCCTGTGAGGTACTTCACTGGGAGATTACCCAAGAAATTACCTAGATTTCTGCAAAAGTAAAAGTTAAAAATCTGTAACAAGTGTTGATTTATGTACGAGTTATGGGCAAGAGCATGGACATTTTTTTTTTCACACTTGCCTATTTAATACAAGTCAGAAGTGTTTCTAAAGACTTATAAAAAGTGAGAAGGTATATCCAGTGGGAGGTGGAATATCTTTGCCTCCTGAATGCATCCCAGCAGAATGGGTCTGTAATGGAGTGGATGGACTATACGTCAATCACCCTGATGATGTGTTTAATTACATCAGAGAAGTGGCAGCACACTTTAATACATTCTTGTCTGTTAGGTTGAGAATGAGGTGTCATTTTTTGTAGAATCGGTACTGTTCTGTCATGTGCTGTAAGCGGATAGAGAGAGGTCCCACTGTATATGCTTTACAGTTACTGACCAAAGATGAATGTAACTTTGCCCATATTAACAGAGAAGCCCTTAGACTTGTCTGGAGTGTTTTAAAAAAAAAGTCAGTACTTGCACCCAAAAGAATATTATGTTAGTTATGGATCACCAAGCCACTGCTAGGAGTTCTGGTCTGGGGAAGTAAAGAAATTGAATGAGTTTCTATACAGAAAATGTTGGTGTGTGTGTGTGTGTGTGTGTGTGTGTGTGTGTGTGTGTGTGTGTGTGTGTGTGTGTGTGTGTGTTATGAAAGAACAACAATGGCAGGTCTAGCCACCTGGCAATGTGAACATTAGATGATTAGACTCTAGATGATTGTGACCCTTGAGGTGACCTCCCAGATCTCATTTGCAGAAATGGGGGAAAAAGGAGTTGTGGGTGGGTGGGTGGATGGATGAATGTTGATTATACAAGGAGAAACCAGGAATCCCACAGTGCCGTCACACACATGTGAAGTCAGGCTGTGAAAGGAGTCTTGAAGTGATAACATATTATATCCTTCATTTTCTTATAGACAAGAGCAGCAGCACTGGTAGATCCAGACAAGCAGCATTCCAGACGTCTGCATACCGTTCATGAGTCACTTAGGATGATAACAATGGGATGATAACAATAACAATGGGATGATAACAATAAAGACCCTTACCTGAAGTGTCATTTGGTGGCCTAACACTGGTAAGGAGATTGAAGACATTGCTGAAAGGTGACTGATTATTGAATGGTCCAAAATGTTGCCACAAGTACCCTGTGTGCCTGAAAATGTCAGTTAGTATTGCAAGCTGTTCTTTTTGAATTTACAGGTCTCATTTTAGACTCTGTGAGATGCTAGATGGAGTGAATGCATGCTTAGTGGCTTGAAGTCATTCATATGGCATCCACAACATATGAAAAGAATAAAAAAGCATTGAGAACAATATTTGCAAGAAATGGTTTACCTTAAAAAATTCTTAATGGTAGTGGTCCACATTTCAAACATCAGTGAATAAAAGTGGCTTTAAACGCTGTAGGTCTACCCTTCATCACCCTACCACAGGTGGACTGGCTAAAATATTTTTATAAACCTTTATGAAAGGCTTTTAAAGCTATGAGCATGAATCAGAAGTCTGTGCAACACAAGATAATTTTCTTTCACTTAACCACGGTGTCATGCATATAACAATGAACACCATGACAGTCATGTTTGTTCTCTCAAAACATCTTTGCTTATGTCATAAGTGAATTTAATAGTCATATATTTACATAAATGAAAACAAACCATATTGAAATAGTCTTATTTGCAAGTATTATACATCACAGACCATACTGACATAATTTTATTTGCAAACATTATGCATCATTTATAATTTACCCGATCATTGCTAGCCAAACATTACATGGCTCATTCAAATCCTGCCTTTGTTTAAATCTTAATGTTAAGTTGTCTATCTCACCTTCATTCTTGCTGGTTGGGTTCGTAGCCGATCCTCGGCTCTGACTCAGCCATCTTCAAAAGCTCGAGAGCTACTTACTGGCTTGAGGCCACCCTATATCCCATGACGCCTGGCGCTAGATACCCAGATCTCATTTGCTGCTTCTGCTGTGAGGTTGTTCTACTGGCTCAGGTTGTATAAAACTTTATTATTATCGTTTTTCTTGTCATAAAAACTGTTAGTTTTAGTGTAGAATTGGTCGTTTAGATAAAACATTTGTATTGTAGCTAATCTATTATAGTCCCGCGGTGGTGGTGCTGCGGTAGCGTTGTCGCCTCACAGTAAGACGCTGTCCGGTTCGATTCTCAGCTAGAGTGTCTTCTGCATGGAGACATGCATGAATGTCATTGAAGGTTGTGTGTCAGGGCTGGTAACTTGGCACGTAAAAATCAAATACCAATCATTAGCGGACCGGAGTTCCGCTGTGGTGACCCCTAACTGGGAAAAGCTGAAAGGCACACAAAATTGTAGCTAATCTATTCCTGAATCCTTGTCACTTCTCCTCAGAAACTCGTTTTAGAGAGTCCCCCCCCCCCACTTTCTCTTCCATTACCTTACCTCAGAAAGGTTTTCCGTTTAAGTTAGAGGATAACCTTTTCTCTCTATCTCTTTCCTTAACAAAAAAAAAAAATTCTTTTATTATCACTGTTAGCTAGTTTAGTGATAGCTAACTATAGTTTTGGTTGTAGTAGTGCAGATATAACCTTGCTTGTAATTTTGGTTGTGGTAACTGTAGTGTGTATTTTTTGTGGTTAGTTACCTTAACCTTTCTGTGTGTGTTTCTTTGTTCCTTGGTTTTCTTTCAGGATGTCCAAGGATCCTAAGCCATCCGGATTCAAGAAGTGTGACTCATGCTGTCAGAAGATGTCTCTGACAGACGGTCAAACTTCTTGTGTTTATTGTCTGGGTGCCGTGCACCTGCAGGACTCTTGCTCGATTTGCCATGCATTCAGTCCAAGAGTCCTGCAGGAGCGCAAAAACAAGTTGATCCTGAGGGGTTTGCTTAAGCCCCAAGATTCACCGGCTAAGGCTCAGCCTGTGAAATCTTCCAGGCCACCTAAACCTTCGTCTCCCAGTTCGGAGCTGTCGTTGGGTGAACCTATACCATCCGTCTCAGCTCTGGCTAGAACCGATGTTCCTCCCTCCCAGTCGGCTCCGACACGTTCCTCGGAGCCGTCTGAGAGTCGAAAAAGATCCAGGTCTCCTTCTCTGGAGTCGAAACGTTCGGCTCCGAGATCACCTCTGCTCCAGTCAGAGCGTAGTCATCGCTCATCCCACTCTTCTCGGTCCTCAAGACTTTCAGACCATGACTTGGAAAGAGTGGTCAGTAGGCTGTTAAAATCACAGGCCCTAGCCAAAATGTTGTCCAGCCCCCCTCATCAGGTGTCGGCTCCGTCCACGTCTGTAGATATTCCTCCTCCGACTCATCCTTTGAGCTCGGAGCCAGAGTTCGTTGGGGTTCGAGTCGTGGAACCGTCAGCTCTGATGCCTTCTCCTTCGGTTCCGTCGTCGGCTCCGATCCCTTCCATGGTACCGTCCCTGGAGGGATCTGGGCACCGGGACTCCCTCGTCGGCTCTGGCGAGTGACATCGGACCCTTGTCCGACCCCGCTCTCCCCCTCGGGGCTTCGGCTCAGGTGAGCTCGGCTCCCAAATCTGCCTTGGAGCCATCCCCCTCGGTGCGGAGAGGGATTCTGGTTTCTTCGGAACTGGAGCCCTCTCTGCATCCGGGCAGGGACGCCTTCAAGGTGATGAGTGTACTGGCCCCTGAGTCAGTCCCATGATCGACCCCATCAGCTCCTCCCCCTATGGTGCCTGTGTCAGCCTCTGCCCCTCTTCCAGATCCCAAGCGTGGGGATCCAGAGCTCCAGGACACCCCTTTGGGTGTATCTTCCTCTTCTGAGGCCTCCCCTGATCATTCAGAGGAGCTACCTCGTAAGAGGAAATGCAAGAGGAAACATGTTGACTCCCCTGAGTCTGTCACATCAGATACCGACTTAGAGGATTCGGAAGGGTCCCCAAGATCCCCCTCTGAAGATGTCTCCTTCTCAGACAGCCTTGAGATGCTTAGGCAGAGGGGGAACTGGACTGCCCTAAGCCCTTCCGAGGATGAGTCGGTATTCCTGGACGCGTTTGGACCCCGACCTTCCACCTTCTGGGTGTCTCTGCCTTTCGACCCACTGATGTCTGTGGTGGCTCGGAAGGCGTGGTCAGCTCCAGACACAGTGGAACCGACCCCCAGAAGACCTGCAAAATTCATAACTGCACCACAGGACAAACAGGTTTTGACAAAAGGTGTCCCCATTGATGCCATGGTGGTAGCGGCGACCACAAAGAAGGAGTTGGCAGAAACTTCTTCATCTGTCCATCCCCCTAACAAGGAGTCCAGGACGATGGACAGATATGGGAAGCGGATGTTCTCTTCAGCGACCTTTTCCATGAAGTCCCTGAATTATTTGTGCCACTTTACCTGTCTTCAAAGGGATCTCCTTAAAGAGCTTGGAGATACCCCCCCCCAAGATCCATCAGCTGAGGGGGCCCAGGCTAAGGCAGCCTCCCAGCTGGTGACTCTTAATTCAGTGGTAAACTCCTCCATGAGGCTCATTTCGTATGCAGCCAATGGTGCGAGTAGAGCCGCAGGCACAGGCGTTGCCCTAAGAAGACTCGCTTGGATGCGGCTATGTAACTTTCCGGGACCTTTCAGAGCGCCTTTCACCAACACCCCCTTTGATGGTTCCTCTCTCTTTGGATCACAGGTGAAGGACACCCTTATCAGGTGTGAGCAGGAAGGCAAGACTCTCTCTGCCGTAGGAGTCCATTTTTCCACTCCTTCCAGACCATATCCCAAGGGTCAGAAGAGTGTAAGATGTGGTTCCGGAAATGCCAGGGAGCCTTGCCGGACACAAGTGGTGAGTTCCCATCCAGGGGCAGAGGAGGGAACAATAATAGACGCCACCCTCATGGCAGAGGGGGTCTGCAAAATCAGGGCAGCAGAGAATCCTTCTCTGAAAAGCCCTTCCAGCATCCTGAAGGGCTTCCCGGCTGCCCACCTCTGGAGGCAGTCGGGAATCTTCCCCCAAGAGCCTGGCAAGACATAACACAAGACAAATGGGTACAGTCTGTTATATCCGGAGGCTACAGAATTCCCTTTGTTCACACCCCCTTAAGATTAAACAAGTCCCTTCCAGACGTTCCACCCAATCTAAGGGACCAAGCAGTTCAAGAAGTCTCAAAACTGCTAAGAAAAAGGGCCATCCAGCAAGTCCCAGCAGACCAACAAGGATCCAGAATTTACTCAAGGTTCTTTTTGGTACCAAAAAAGACAGGGGACTGGAGACTCATTCCACTCATTCTGGATCTCAGCAGACTGAACAGGTCTGTACAAAGAACGAAGTTTCGGATGGTCACGCTACAGTCCATTTTACCCTTCCTGGGTCAGGACAATTGGATGTGCTCTATAGGTCTTCAGGATGCGTATTACCACATCAAAATGGACAGCCGCTCCAGAAGATTCCTTCGCTTCTGGCTGGGAGCCAGCCATTATCAGTTCAGAGCTCTGCCCTTTGGTCTCACCACAGCCCCCAGGGTCTTCACCAAATGTATGGCAGTAGTTACTGCTCACCTGAGACGGCAAGGATTCCAGGTGTTTACATATCTAGACGACTGGCTCCTCACTGCTACCACCAGGCATTACCTTCTGAGAGCCAGAGACTGCACTATCGAGACTTGCTCCAGGCTAGGTATCACAATAAATTTCGAAAAGTCTGCATTGTCGCCCTGTCAATCTATCACCTTTATAGGCGCAAATTTAAATACCAAAGACATGTCAGCGAGCCTTCCACCAGACAGGGTATTAGTGATTCGCCAACGTGAAGGTTTTATTAGCATACAAAAGAATTCAAGCCAGGTTTGTCCTCCAAACTCTGGGTCTCATGGCAGCAGCGATCATACTTGTCCCTCTAGCTCATTTTCACATGAGGATTCTCCAGTGGCTTCTTTTCACCCAATGGTCCTTCCAGCAGCTTCCCATGTCTTACATGATTATGATCACAGAAGCATGCAAGAAGCACCTTGCGTGGTGGATGGTCTCCACATCAGTGTCCCATGGCAGGCCATTTGTACTCCCCCCTCCAGTTGCTATGGTGACCATGGATGCCTCCCTGATTGGGTGAGAGGGCATTATCAAGGCAGAACAGTCCAAAGCACCTGGCAACCTCACGAGTACCATCTGCATATAAACGTCTTGGAGATGAGTGCCGTGCTCTTCAGGACTCTCTTCCTACCAGGACCATTGCAATTCAAACAGACAATATGTCAGTAGTGTAGTACATCAACAAGCAGGGCGGAACCAGGTCCTACCCCCTATGTCGAGAAGCACTCAGACTCTGGCAGTGGGCGATCTCTTCCCAACGGTTTCTGATCGCAATGCACATCCCTGGGAGGTCCAACATCATAGCAGACAGGCTGAGCAGAGCAATTCTCATGCCTCACGAGTGGTCTCTGAATCAGGTAGTTGCGGACCAAATCTTCCGCAAATGGGGCCAGCCTTGCTGCGACCTTTTTGCAACTCCCTTCAACAGCAAGTGCAGCAATTTCTTCTCTCTCCTTCCACTTCCTGGACATTCCCCCAGAGACGCTCTAGTCCACCATTGGCCTTAGGGACTTCTTTATGCATTCCCTCCTTTTCCCCTAATCCTGAAGCTAATACAGAAAGCTACCGTATTGGGCTGCAAAATGATCCTCATTGCCCCTTACTGGCGTCGACAGATATGGTTCCCGTTCCTGCATTGCCATCTTCTCGAGCAGCCTTGGACTCTGGACCTAGTTCCAGACCTTCTGATTCATCAGTCGGGCAGGCTGCACCAGTCCTTACGATCTCTCCAGCTCCCTGCTTGGTTGCTCCACTTCCAACTTTAGCCAGGCTTCCAGATATCTCCCCCTCTGTGCACGAAATCATTTTGTCATCGCACAAGTCTACGACTAGAAAAACTTACGCTAGTAAGTGGAAACGTTTTTCTTCCTGGGCAGAGGCTAAGAGTATAGCCCCTTTTTCAGCCCCTGTACACCACATTTTGGAATTTCTTGCGGAACTCTTCCATGCTGGGTCCGCTTCCGCTACAATTAGAGTTCAGTTAGCTGCAATTTCAAATTTTCACATTGGCCTGTCGGAAAACAGTATCATGTCTCATAAGCTGTGTAAAGCCTTTCTCAAAGGGACCACTCTGCTCAGGCCCCCAGTGAGAGATCCTCCACCACCGTGAGATCAAATTTGATTTTAGCTTCTCTAATTTTGCCCCCTTTCGAACCTGCAGCTTCTTGTTCCCTGAAGTTCTTATCTTGAACTTCAGGCTCTTTCTATCCGTACTCTGTACCTAGTGTTCCACAATGACAGAGTTACTCTAAGGACTAATCCTTCCTTCCTAAGGTCTCTTCAGAGAATAACATGAATCAGTTCATAGACCTTCCAGTGTTTTTTCCTAACTACTCCAACAAGCGGAATATAAGATGTTATGTGATCCTATCTCGCCTACATTCTGTACTGATCGGTTCGGAGCCGATCCTCGGCTCCGACTCGGCACGCTATGCTATAGAGTGAAGTCTCTTATTGGCTGAGCTGTTCTATATCCCAGGATGCACCACCACTACTTCCCCAGATCTCGTTTGCCGCTTACAAGCTAGGACGTGGTCTCGAACTTGGCTGAGCTAAGTGCTTTTTTTCTGAGAGTTTTTCTGTCAGGAAATTCTTTAATCTTTACCCAAAAGCTGTTTTAACAGCTATCGTTGTGTATAATTGTGTTTTTGTGCATATTTTGTGGTAAATTTTTGTGACTGGACAGGGAAAGGTTTCCGTTTAAGTTAGAGGGGCCTTCCCCTCGTTCTTTAGTGAGTCTTCTTGTTGTTTCAGAGAGGTCAAGTACCTGTTTTAGTTAGAGGGTTCTTGGCCCTCCTTTTGGTGTATTTGTTATTTGTTTAAGTTTCTTGGGCTTTCGCCTCTCGTTAAAAAAAAAAAAAAAAAAAAAGTTTTTTTACTGCTGTGTAAATCATTTGTGCTGAGTTACATACATTGTGTTTTTCTCTGATATAGTGAGTAGCCTACAAGCATTATGTCTAAGGAGCATAGACCCTCAGGATTGAAGAAATGCACGAGATGCAACTACAAAATGTCCATCACGGACGATCACTCCTTATGCGTGTACTGTTTTGGCGCCAAACACCTTCAGGAGTCTTGCAGCGTGTGTCACGCTTTTTCCTCTAGGGTCCTCCAAGAGAGGAAGAATAAATTGATCTTAAAAGGGCTTATCAAACCCTCCTTCGAAGAGGCCTTATCTTCCTCTTCCTCTCCAGCTAAGAAAAAGAAATCGTCTGCTCCGACCAGCCCGTCGGAACCGACCACTAAGAAATCTAGGCAGGCTTCTCCATCGGCTCCACGGACTTCGGAGCCGAGGACGGAACAGTCTGCCTCGATGCCTCCAGCCTCGACTCCTCTGGTTTCGGAGCCGATGGCTGGGGCTTCGAGAGGCGGGTCACCTTCATCGGCTCCACTGATTTTGGAGCCGATGAGGGTTGCCGGCTCAGACTCTTCCCCTTCGGCGCCGAAGCCCTCTTTGGCACCGAGGGAAATTGCTATGGAATCTCCCTCGGCACCGATATTGATCGAGTCTATTCGGAGCCGGTCCCCCAGTCCTTCAGAGCCGATGGAGAAGTCTGCTCGGACCCGGTCGGTCTCCTCCCGATCTTCCAAGATGTCGGATTCGGACATCGACAGGGTGCTCCAAAGACTGTTTCAGTCTCCTTTATTCCAGAAATTAGTTTCGGCTCCAGCCCAATCGGCTTTGGAGCCGATGGCCCACCCTGTAGTTCTGGTTCCTCCTCCAACTGCCTCGGCACCGTTGGTGCTGGTGGAGCCGATGGAGGTTTTCGGGTCGGCTCCGACCCTTACTCCAACCCCGGCTTTCGAGTTGGAGTTCGGTATACGGACCTTCTCGGTTGGCCCCGGGGGGACGCTTCGGGACCGATGTTTTCGGTTCCGAGCCTTCCTCTCGGTGCATTGGCTGCGGGGGTGCCGTCTACTGTTGTGGCCCTGGGGGTTGGACCTTCCCAGGACTCTGGCGGTCCGGCCTTCATGGCCATGAGGAGTGCTTTGGCCAAATCTACTTTGGCTACCTCCACGGTCTCACCGGCACCTTCCCTACACACGGAGACTGGGTCTTTTGTAGTCCCCCTGTCGCTAGACAGCGGAGCCCCGGGGCCTGAGGTCACCCCCAGTGGGGTTCCCCCCCTCCTGGAGGTCCCTCTGAAGCTTCTTCGGAGGAACCCCCAAGGAAAAGACTGTGCAAGAGGAAGCACATAGACTCCCCTGATGAGTCTCTCACGTCGGACACCGATCTTGATGATGCGTTGGGGTCCCCTAAGTCGTCCTCGGATGATGTCTCCTTTGCAGACATCTTGGAAGCCCTCAAACAACGAGGCGGCTGGCATTCCAAACCCCCTTCCGCTGACGAGTCGGTGTTCCTGAAGGCCTTCGGGGCTCAGCCCTCCGCCTCCTGGGTATCTCCGCCCTTCGACGAGCTCCTAGATTTGATCTGTCGAAGGGCGTGGGAGCATCCAGACTCTGTGGAACCGGTGCCGGCTCACCCAAATAAATTCTTATCAGCACCCCCAGAGAAGGAGTTTCTGACCAAAGGTGTGGCTGTAGATGCCCTGGTGGTGGCATCTGCTACCCAACAAGATGTAGCAGAGGCTTCGACGTCCATCCATCCTCCTAATAAGGAGTCTAGGAGCATGGATCTGCACGGAAGTGCACCCTCAGTTCAGCGGCCTTTACCTTAAGGTCCCTGAACTATTTGACGCACTTCACCAGATTTCAGAGGGATCTGATCAAGGAGCTTTCAGATACCCTCTTCGGTAACCTACCTGAGCAGCTGGCCCAGACGGTTGGCTCTCAGTTGGCTACTCTGTCATCGATATCAAACTCGTCCATGAGGCTCATTTCATATGCAGCCGAGGGGGCGAGTAGAGCGGCGGGTACGGGTGTTGCTCTACGCAGGCAAGCCTGGCTCCGCCTGTGTCGTTTTGCGGAAGCCTTTAAGTCTTCCTTTGCCGACGCTCCCTTTGATGGGTCCTCTTTGTTTGGACCCAAGATAAAGGACACATTGACCCGCTGTGAGCAAGAAGGTAAGACTTTGACTGCTGTAGGGGCACGGTTTTCCACTCCCTTTCGGCCTTACCCCAAGTCTAAAAGAGGAGGGAAAATGTGGTTCCGTAAATCCCAGAAGTCTTATCCCTCGCAGCAGGACGATCCCCCTTCTAGAGGCAGAGGAGGGGGAAATTTTTCTGGAAGACGCCGTCCCAGAGGCGGCAGAGGCCCCCGCAACACTGGAGACCGCGAGTCCTTTCGTGGCTCTTCAGCCTTCCACAATCCCTGAAGGATTGCCCGACTGTGCAGCTCCGGAGCCAGTCGGGGGTCATTTTTCGAGGCACCTAAAAGCCTGGGAGGGTATCACTCAGGACCGATGGGTGCTTCGAATCATCGCCGGAGGTTACGCCATCCCCTTTTCACACCCCCCTCCGCCGTCCAGGAAAATCCCGGACCCGCCACCCAGTCAACGGGAACTCGCAGCCTTCGAAATCTCAAAGCTGCTTCAAAAAGGAGTCATCCAACTGGTCCCCGCAGACCAGATCGGATTAGGGACTTACTCAAGATTCTTTTTGGTGCCAAAAAAGACCGGGGACTTGAGGCCCATTTTGGATCTCAGCAACCTAAATCGTTCAGTCAAGAAGTCCAAGTTCCGAATGGTCACCTTACAATCCATTCTCCCACTGCTGGAGAAAGGTGTTTGGATGTGCTCCATAGATCTCAAGGACGCCTATTATCACATCCTGATAGATCAGGCGTCCAGGAGACATTTGCGCTTCAGCCTGGGAGACGGTCTCACCACAGCCCCCAGGGTGTTCACCAAATGTTTGGCGGTCGTGACTGCTCACCTGAGGAGTCTAGGATTCCAGGTGTTTCCGTATCTGGATGACTGGCTCCTGACTGCCACCTCCAGGTGTCTACTATTGCAGAACCTAGCAGCCACCATATCACTAGGCACTTCCCATGGAATCACCTTCAATTGGCCAAAGTCTGTGTTGCTGCCATCTCAGCGCATAAGGTTCATCGGAGTAGAGATAGACTCAAACCAAATGCGGGTCTATCTTCCTACAGAAAGGATACAGACTATACAGGCTCAAGTCCGAGCCTTGCTTCTCAAATCCATAGCCCCAGCCAGGATGGTCCTGCAGCTATTAGGCTCCATGTCGGCCACTGTTCTCCTAGTCCCCTTAGCAAGATTGCATATGAGAATTCTCCAGTGGCTCCTATCGACCCAGTGGTCCTTTCAGGATCTCCCTCTCAGTCACCTCATACGGATCACGGAAACCTGCAAACGGGACCTTCGCTGGTGGCTGGTGTCCTCCAATCTGGATCAGGGACGACCCTTCGTTCCACCCCCTCCTACGGCCACATTGACGACGGACGCCTCCCAGACGGGTGGGGGGGGGGGCATTACCTGGGCAGGTCAGTCCAAGGCAATTGGCTTTCCGATGAGAGTCTCCTTCACATCAGCATTCTAGAAATGAGGGCGGTGCTTCTATCTCTACAAGCCCTCCACGATTACCTCCCTCAGGGCGTAATTGCCATTCAGTCCGACAAAATGTCAGTAGTCTGGTATCTGAACAAGCAGGGAGGGACCAGATCCTACCCCCTTTGCAGAGAGGCCATGAGAGTTTGGGAATGGGCAGTGGCGACCAGACGTTTTCTGGTAGCGACTCATATCCCTGGGAGATCCAACGTGATAGCCGACAGACTAAGCAGAACTATTCTCTCTCCTCACGAGTGGTCTCTGAACGATGCAGTGGCAACTCAGATCTTCAGCAGATGGGGAACTCCTTGTTGCGACCTTTTCGCAACCCCGCTGAATGCAAAGTGCAGAAAATTCTTCTCTCTCACTACAGCTCCGGGGGAGATTCCCATGGACGCCTTAGCCCATCCTTGGCCCACCGGCTTGCTATACGCCTTCCCTCCGGTTCCCCTCCTTCCCAGAGTGATCCAAAAGGCGACTCACTTAGGGAGCAAAATGATTTTAGTTGCCCCTTACTGGCCTCGTCAGGTATGGTTTCCCTATCTTCGGAAGTATGCACTGGACAGTCCATGGTTCCTGGATCAGATCCCGGACCTATTAATTCATCAGTCGGGACAACTCCATCAGTCCCTTCACTCTTTGAAGTTAACAGCTTGGCTCCTCCTCTTCCGACTATAGTCAGAAATCATACTTTAGACCCGAAGTCATAATATCTTATCCTCGCCCACAAGTCTGCCACTAGAAAATTGTATACTAGCAAATGGAAGAGATTTGCTATTTGGGCTCAACTCCGGGGTCTAGATCCCATCACTGTCCCGGTGTCAGAAGTCCTGAAGTTTCTAACTTCCCTATTCAATCAAGGTTCTTCAGTCTCTACCATCAAGGTCCAATTGGCAGCTATTTCCAGTTTTCATGAATCTATAAACCCACCTTTGATGAGCAACAGATTGTGTAAAACCTTCATAAAAGGTGCTGCGCTTTTACGACCTCCGATTTCTCATCCAGCTCCTCCGTGGGATCTCGATGTGGTATTACGTGCCTTAACCTCCTCCCCTTCGAACCGCAGCAACCTGTGATTTGAAATTTCTTTCTTGGAAAACTGCCTTTCTGGTCGCGATTACTTCAGCCAGAAGGGTTTCAGAGCTTCAAGCTCTATCTGTCAAACCACCGTACCTGTTTTTTCACAAAGATAGAGTATCCCTCAGGCCTAACCCATCCTTTGTCCCTAAAGTTTGTTCCAGTTTTTGCCTGCAACAGTCATTAGAACTTCCAGTTTTCTTCCCAAAGTACTCAAACAAAGCAGAATACATCTTCCACACATTGGATGTTCACAGGCAATTGCGATTTTATTTAGATAGGACCCAACAAACACGGAAAACAGATCAATTGTTTGTGTCCTTTTCGGACAATAAATTGGGCAAAGCCATCACAAAGGTCACTATTGCCAAGTGGATCAGGGACTGTATTAGTCAGGCTTTATTCCTCTTCTAATAAAGAGCTTACAACCTCTGTCAAAGCTCACTCTACAAGAGCTATGGCTACTTCAATAGCATTCCATTCTAAGCTTGCCATTAGCGACATTTGTGCTGCGGCTACGTGGTCTTCTCCGCACACCTTCATTTCCCACTACAAATTGGATGTGGCATCTCGGGGGTGAGCTTCATTTGGTTCCACAGTTCTCAGGAGTGTTTTCCAGTGAGCCACCCAGGAATCAGGTGCTAGGGACGCTGTCCCATCAGTACAGAATGTAGGCGAGATAGGATCACATAACATCTTTTAGTTATGTACTTACCATAACTTCAGATGTTTGGGATCCATCTCGCCTACATTCCTAATAACTCACCCTCCTTCCCCCTGCCTTGGAGATCAGAAGAGACCGGACGGTCCGAGTACTATCGTTTCATCTTGAAACATCTGGCAATGTTATATAAACAGTTATGTGTGTGTGCATGAGTGCGGACAAACAAGATCTGGGGAAGTAGTGGTGGTGCATCCTGGGATATAGAATAGCTCAGCCAATAAGAGACTTCGCTCTATAGCATAGCGTGCCGAGTCGGAGCCGAGGATCGTCTCCGAACCCATCAGTACAGAATGTAGGCGAGATGGATCCCAAACATCTAAAGTTATGGTAAGTACATAACTAAAAGTTACATCAGCTAGATGTTCACAGGCAACTACACTTTTATTTGCATAGAACTAAGGACATTAGAAAATCGGACCAACTTTTCTTGTCTTATGCTGTGGGTAAACAAGGTCTTCCAGTCTCCAAAGTAACCTTATCCAGGTGGTTGACTTCCATCATCACATTTATATATCAACTGAGGAATAAAGAATTGCCAGTCAAACCAAAAGGTCACTCCACCTGAGCTTTAGCCACTTCGGTGGCCTTTCAGGCTAGGTTACCCATGGAATCTATTTGTGCTGCGGCTACATGGGCAACCCACATACTTTTCATTTCGCATTACAAGTTGGATGTGGTTTCCAGGAGCAGAACTGATTTTGGTTCCATTGTTCTGAAGAGTCTGTTCTGATGAGCCACCCAGGACTTTAGGGGCTAGGGACGCTGTCCCAACCAGCAAGAATGAAGGCAAGACAGGCAACTTAACATAAAGAGGTTATGTACCTACCATAACGTTCCATGTTAGTTGTCTTCTTCTCGCCTTCTTTCTTGTGTCCCACCCTCCATCCTCCTATCCTAGTGGACTGAGAAGAGTTCCTCTTGATTTTTCACCGGCTGAGTCTTCTCTGGCTATTCCTTTCTGACTAGTAGTCTCTCCAGTAGGATTTATGCATTCTAGGATAGGATTCCTTTCTTATGTCTGCAGTTAGACTTACCAAACGAGATCTGGGTATCTAGCGCCAGGCATCATGGGATATAGGGCGGCCTCGAGCCAGTAAGCAGCTCTCGAGCTTTTGAAGATGACCAGCAAGAAAGAAGGTGAGAAGAAGACAGACAACTAACATGAACTTTATGGTAGGTACATGAATTCTTTTTCCTCCCCGTATGTATTGTTCCCACAATTCCCATTTTCCTATGCAATTTGCCCCTACCCTTTTCTAAATATCCAAATTCCAGTTGTTTTACCTCTGTTACTATGCTCACTACTTTGAGTACAGTTGGTTTAGACTTTGATTTCCATTTTCTAGTAATTGCTTTTTTGGCAGCCATAATAATAAGACTCAACAAGGCCTTACTATGTCTAGGCAACTCTGATTCTGTATCATAGCTCAGAAAAATAATTTTCCTATGATAGCGTAGACTGCAGGGAATCTTTAAAATCTGCCAGCTCATTACATTCCCAAACTTATGTTCCCAATTACCTCTTTCTTCCCCATCACACTTCCAGCATCCTCTGTCTACCTGAGGAAAAATTCTCTGAAGTCTACTTTGGGTATAAAAATATCTATGTAAAGATTTCCAAGCAAAAATCTTAAATCTTTTAGATTTTTTTTTGCATATTTGGGAGACATGCATATATCCCCCATTGTTTCTTTGTGAATTGCTTATCAAATTTCTCTTCCCAATCCTTTTTAACCTCCTGTGATTGATTCTTATAGTCATTATGCAATGTTTTATATGCTGTACAGATTATTCCTATTTTAACAGCAGCATCTCTTCTACCAGTGCTGGTCTTTCATTTAGGACCCCCTATTTCTTTCTCCTTAACTATACTCTGATATTGATCCTTGATAGGGAAGGCAACCTGTAACCTACACTCCAAATAGAATGGGAAGACACCAAGAATTTATTACTTTTCCCTCTCTAGGTATTTGCTCCCTATACCTTGGTTCCTTTGCCAGTTTTCTCCAATAAATTCCATCCCCTCTTGCCTATTGTCTGTATCCCTAATTGCAGTCATCCCTATCAGCTGAATCTTCTTTCTCCATTTCCACGCTGGATTAGTTCTTAGAATACTTTACGCTACTTTATGAATATAATATTCCGTATGATTTTATTTATATATATATATATATATATATATATATATATATATATATATATATATATATATATATATATACATATATATATATATATATATATATATATATATATATGTATGTGTGTAGGAGCCTTAACTATGTAGCTCCGAAATAACCCTTCAGATTGGGCAATCCCAATCTGCCCTGTTCTGTTGGAAGAATCTGCTTATCCCACTTGACTCTTGCTGTCTTCTCCTCCCTGATAAAATTATTCAGCTCTTTAATAATTGCTTTCTGCAACTTCTTCTCTGCTTGATAAAAATATGCCTGACATGTGTATAAGACTAAAGGGACTAAAATGTTTTAACTGCTTGCATCTTGCTTATCCATATCCATGTGACAGAGCTTCCAGTTTTTCAGTTTTTGTATCCTCTTGTGTTTAGTCTTTTCCCATATAACCTTAGCTGCCACACCAGAATCGTTTTTAATCCATACTCCTAAGTACTTCATTTTATCATGCCCTCATAAGTAGGGATACTGCTGAACCAATTTGTGTGAAGATGCATAATTTACAGCTGTTGCCTGTGTTTTAGCTTCATTAATTTTATATCCCCCAAAACATTTGAAACTGTGTCAAGATGTTATACAACACTGAAATGTCCTTTCCTGGTTTTATCAGGTATAAAATATCATCTGCAAATAGAGCCAACTGTTCTTTACTACCATACCAATTATATCCTTGAATTTCTGAGTCCCTTATTTTCTTTGCCAGTGGTTCTAAATGTAATGCAAATAATAAAGGGGAAAGAGGACACCCCTGCCTGGTTCCTCTGCTCAAGCAGGACACCCCTGCCTGGTTCCTCTGCTCAAGCAGAAATTATCAGAGAGGAACCCTCCCACTTAAATTTTACCTACAATCCCGCATATATCCTCTTCATTTGTATAATTTTATCAGTGAATGAAGATGCTTTCATTGCACTGTTCATAAAGTCCCAGCTTACTCTGGCAAATGCTTTCTGTGGTATTTTCTTATATTCTGCCTCCTTCTGGATCATCGGGTTCTGTTAATGTTGTCAGATGTTGCCTGCCTCCCACAAAACCACATTGATCGATATATATCAATTTTGGCATCACTTTTTCCATTATAGACATAAACACTTAAAAATCATGGTTTAGTATTGAAATGGGCATGTAAGAAGCTGGATCTGATGGGTTTTTACCCTGTTTAGGTATTGGATACCACTGCTTTCTTGTAGGATGTTGCTACTTCTCCTCCTCTTAAAATACTGTTAAACAGAACAATCCAAATCTTTATTAGTTTTCACTCCTAGCTTCCAAACTTCCATGGGAATACCATCTCTTCCTGGGGCCTTCTTGTGGCTTGATTATACATCACCACTTTTATCACATCTCCTCCCGTCCTAACTATTAGCAGTTGAGCCTCATCTAACTCTAACATTGGCATATTTAATTCTTCCGTACACATTTCCATTTGTACCTTTTCTTGATTTCCATATTTCTGTGTTTTATACAAACTTTCATAGAATTTCCAAAATATTTCTAATACCTCTACAGGATCTCTTGTTATCTTCCTCTTTATAGGCTCCCTAAGCTTGGTGACAGATCTTTCTACTTTCTGTTGCCTAAGTTGTACTAAAAGTTTTTGTGCTGTAGAGTTATCAAAAAACAGTTGCCTAGTGGCAATCTTTTTAAACTCATGCATATTATTGAGGTAATCCCGTATTTTCTGTTTAGCATTCTGCAGTTGCTCCTCCTCTTGTTCCGTGAGATACTCACTTTTCTGCATTATTTTAACATTTGTTAGTCCCTCTAAATAATTCTAGTTATTTTTTAACCATATCTCCCTTTCTTTTACTTCCACCGTATTTTTAAACTCCACTCTGATTTTATTCCACTCTCTAGCTATATTTCCAGAAGACGTTTCTGTCTTCTTTAATAGCTCTTGAATAATTTCCACCCCCATTCCTTAAATTCTTCTCTTTTCAACAAGTAGGTGGGAAATTACTTCCACCCTATTTTTAAACTCCACTCTGATTTTATCCCACTCCCTAGCTATATTTTCAGAAGAAATGTCTGTTTCTTTAATAGCTCTTGAATAATTTCCACTCCCATTCCTTAAATTCTTCTCTTTTCAACAGTTAAGGTGTGAAATCACCAATGTCTCATTTTAATCTAGACTATTTTGCTATATTTCCCTTCTGGGCCCTCCCAGACACACATTCACTGCTGCAAATCAAATTCCAGTCCCCACCTGTAAGTAATATTCCTTGCTGAAAGCTGATTATTTCTCCCAGAATTTTCTTAAGCATCATTATAGCAGTTTTTGGTGGAATATAAATACATGCAAGGGTAACCCTCCTCCTCCCTTGCCAGTAGCCCCTTAGTACTACAAATCTACCATTATCTTTTTTTGTCCTGTATTGGAGCTCCTCTTGCAATTAATATAAGTATTCCTCTTTTCCTTTGTCAAGCGTATTCTCCTGAATAACCATCCTGAAAACCTTTCTTTATCAATTCACATATTCATTTCTTTCCAAGTGTGCCTCCTGTAGCATAAGTATTTGCTTCACTACTCTCTCTTTTTTGTATTATCTATGAGACCATTGACATTTAAAGACATTACAGAAAGCATCTTTGTATTAAAAAGTTAATATTCCCACCTTTTATGTGTAACCATTTTTTTTTGTATTAAATATCTATTTCCAGCTTTTGGTGTTACATGCATACACTGTTTGGAAAGTTGCTCTTTTATACAGTTGTTTCTTGTCATATCCATTTCAGTGCATGTCACATCTTACAAAACGTTTTGTTTTATTGAAAGCCCTCAAACACCCCCCATACCCACTAAAACCTATTAACTTAATACTAATACACAAAATGATGTACATCTTCAAATTTTGAAGTTTTACCTGTCTAATAGGAGCAAGTATCCTAAACAGACTGCTACACCTACAGACGTTAGTTAACCTAAATTAAAGGTTATCCATGCTAAGACATATGCTACAGCCTGTGCTTCTACTAAGTGCAGTCTGGTTTTGTCTTATCTTTGTAACTCTACCAGCTGGGCAAACACTTGAATGCTTTCAGAAAACATTATCTTCTAGCCATTTTTATCAGATTGTCTCTGTGGAGACATGAGGACCAGCTACAAAGTTGCTACTAAGCATACATTTATTTCCTAGAAAAAAAAAGCAATGTAATATTCAGTGTTATTTTTCATTTACCTGCTTTCTCTTAACACTTGTTCCTAGATCAAGCTAAGGGCCTTAATCCAATCATTTTCCTATGCAAGAATGAGAAAAAAGTACCAGTGCCACTGGTACCATAAGCTGGTTGCATAAGTGTGCAGACCCTTAACCTAATACTTTGTTGAAGCACCTTTTGATTTAATTACAGCATTCAGTCTTAAAGGTGATAAAGGATAATGAGGGAAACATACTCACAAGCGAGGAGAGTGCGTTGAGGAGATGGAAAGAGTACTTTGTGGGGTTGATGAATGAAGAGAATGAGAGGGAGAGAAGGTTGGATGATGTAGGGATAGTAAATTGTGAAGTACAGTGGATTAGCAAGGAGGAAGTAAGGATAGCTATGAAGAGAATGAAGAATGGAAAGGCTATTGGCCCAGATAACATACCTGTGGAAGCATGGAGGTGTTTAGGTGAAATGGCAGTGGAGTTTTTAACCAGATTGTTTAATGAAATCTTGGAAAGTGAGAGGATGCATGAGGAATGGAGAAAAAGTGTTTTGGTACCGATTTTTTAAGAATAAGGGTGATGTGCAGAGATGTAGTAACTACAGAGGGATAAAATTGATCAGTCACAGCATGAAGTTATGGGAAAGAGTAGTGGAAGCAAGGTTAAGAAGGGACATGATGGTTAGTGATCAGCAGTATGGTTTCATGCCAGGAAAGAGCACTACAGATGCAATCTTTGCTCCGAGAGTGTTGATGGAGAAGTACAGAGAATGTCGGAAGGAGTTGCATTGTGTTTTTGTAGACTTAGAGAAAGCATATGACAGGGTGCCTAGAGAGGAGTTGTGGTATTGTATGAGGAAGTCAGGAGTGTCATGAAAGTATGTAAGAGTGGTACAGGATATGTACGAGGGTAGTGTGACAGCGGTGAGGTCTGCGGTGGGAGTGACGGATGCTTTTAATGTGGAGGTGGGGTTACGTCAAGGATCAGCGCTGAACCCTTTCTTATTTGCAGTGGTGATGGACAGGTTGACAGACGATCAGACAGGAGTCCCCGTGGGCTATGATGTTTGCAGATGACATTGTGATCTGTAGTGAGAGTAGGGAACAGGTGGAGGAGACCCTGGAGAGATGGACATATGCTCTAGAGAGAAGAGGAATGAAGGTCAGCAGGACTAAGAATATATGTGTGTGAATGAGAGGGAGGATAGAGGAATGGTGAGGATGCAAGGAGTAGAGGTGGCGAAGGTGGATGAGTTTAAATACTTGGGATCAGTAGTTCAGAGTAACGGTGAGTGTGGAAGAGAGGTGAAGAAGAGAGTACAGGCAGGATGGAGTGGGTGGAGAAGAGTGTCAGGAGTGGTTTGTGACAGACGAGTACCTGTAAGAGTGAAAGGGAAGGTCAATAAGAGGGTAGTGAGACCAGCTATGTTATATGGGTTGGAGACAGTGGCATTGACAAAAAGACCGGAGTTTGAGCTGGATGTGGCAGAATTAAAGATGTTAAGATTTGCACTGGGTATGACGATGGTGGACAGGATTAGGAATAAGTATATTAGAAGGTCAGCCCAGGTTGGAAGGTTTGGAGACAAAGCCAGAGAGGCACGATTATGTTGGTTTGGACATGTGCTGAGGAGGGATGCTGAGTATATTGGGAAAAAGATGCTAAGGATGAAGCTACCAGGTAACAGGAAAAGAGAGAGGCCTAAGATAAGGTTTATGGATGTGGTGAGGGAGGACATGCAGGTGATTGGTGTGACAGAGCAAGATACAGAGGACAGGAAGAAATGGAAACAGGTGATCTGCTGTGGCGACCCCTAACGGGAAGCCGAAAGAAGATGATGATGATGAGTCTTCTTGGGTAGGAGTCTATCAGCATGGCACATCTTGACTTGGCAATATTTGCCCACTCTTTCTTGCAAAAGTGCTCCAAATCTGTCAGATTGTGAGGGCATCTCTTGTGCACAGCCCTCTTCAGGTCACCCCACAGATTTTCTATTGGATTTTGGTGTGGGCTCAGGCTGAGCCATTCCAAAATTTTAATTTTCTTCTGGTGACACCATTCTTTTGTTGATTTGGATGTATGCTTGGGTTCAATGTTGAGTTGAAAGGTGAAATTCCTCTGCATCTTCAGCTTTCTAGCAGACGCCTGAAGGTTTTGGGCCAAAAGTGATTGGTATTTGGAACTGTTCACAATTTCTTCCACCTTGAATAAAGCCCCAGTTCCAGCTGAAGAAAAGCAACCCCAAAGCATGATACTGCCGCCACCATGCTTCACTGTGGGGATGGTGTACTTTTGGTGATGCGAAGTGTTGTTTTTGCGCCAAATGTACCTTTTAGAATTGTGGCCAAAAAGTTCAACCTTAGTCTCATCAGTCCATAACACATTTTCCAACATGCTTTTGGGAGACTTGAGGTATTGTTTTGCAAATTTTAGCCAGGCCTGGATGTTTTTCTGTGTAAGAAAAGGCTTCCATCTTGCAACCCTACTCCATAGCCCAGACATATGTGGAATATGGGAGATTGTCACATGTAGTACACAACCAGTACTTGCCAGAAATTCCTGCAGCTCCTTCAGTGTTGCTATAGGTCTCTTGGCAGCCTCCCTGACCAGTTTTCATCTTGTCTTTTCATCAATTTTAGAGGGACGTCTAATTCTTTGCAACATCACTGTTCTCCCATATTTTCTCCAGTTTTTGATGACTGTCTTCACTGTTTCATGGTATAGCCAATGCTGTCTGAATGATACCTTTCAACAATGAGATCCCTTTGATGCTTTGTAAGCTGTCTGAGAACTGTGGCTTTTGCTGTGGCAGGCAACTGAGTAAATGTCAGGAAAATCCTACTAGGACAGCTGAACTTTATATGGGGTTAATCAGAGTCTCTTTAATTGATGGCAGGTTTGTATTCAAGAAGACTGAATCCTGTAATTAAATCAAAAGGTGCTTCAAGAAAGTATTAGTTTAAGGGTGTGCACACTTGTGCAACCAGCTTATTGTAATGTATTCCCCTAACAGATTTGTTTGTTTTCAATTGATTTGTACAGGTTATAGGTCACATCAAAGGTGGGAAAAGTTTTGAAATGATTTATTGTGCTCTTATTTTTTATATCACAAAAACCTGGCATTTTAGCAGGGGTGTGTACACTTTTTATGTCCACTGTTATGTATGTAAATATATATATATACACATACATATATATATATATATATATATATATATATATATATACGTGTATATATATATATATATATATATATATATATATATATATATATATATATATATATACGTATGTATATATATGTATATATATATATATATATATATATATATATATATATATATATATATATATATATATATATATATATATATATATATATATATACGTATATATATATATATATATATATATATATATATATATATATATATATATACATATATATATATATATACATATATATATATATATATATACATATATACATATATATATATATATATATATATATACATATATATATATATACATATATATATATATATATATATATATATACATATATAAAATGTATGTGTGTGTGTGGGTATATGAACATACACATGCATAGACACACAAGTATATATGGGTCACCTTCAAATAAATGAAATTTAACTTAACCGAATTTTAAATGATCAAGATGATGACACTGAACTTGCATTTAAATGAGCACTCGATACTGATAATGTGAATATATTTTCACTGAAGGAAATGTTTTTATTTAGATTGGGTTATATCAAGGCCAAGAGAAATTTCAGTTGGGTAACATATGGAATAATATATTTAGCAAAATGTGTGGGGTGTCCAGCATTTTACATAAGAAAATTTGAAGGAACTTTGAGAAGATGCATTTGTGGACATGTATGTGATATTAGAAAAAAGATCTAAAAAGTGCTTTATTCAAACACTCTACTAAATGTAGTAATTTTACTAAATTTAAATTTTTGGTCTTGAAAAATAGTCTACAAAAGCCCGGGGGTGGATATTGGGAGGCCTTATTGGACCAACTTGAGCTGATCTGGCAAATGCACCTACATGCGGACAACGTCCCAAGAATTTATGCTTCTATAGCCAGTATTTTATTATTAAAAACTGCTAGGTGAAGAGGTAGAGTTTGTATGGAATTTATGTGATTTTTATCTACATATGATTGCAAGTACATTAAGTTTGAATTTTATTCTGATGGGTGTGTGCTGTTAAGTATTATAGATGTGATTGGTTGTACAAGGTTTTATATAGGGTCTTTAACTGCAGTTTGCAGATTCTGAAGACCACTACATTTTTGTGAAAGTGCTAAATTTGGTTGCTTTCTTGCAGTAAAATATTACTACTGAATACATTGGATCATGTTTGTTCACTTCATTCCCCTTTTTTTGCCCCACAATTGTTTTTGTTTGTGGTAAAATAAGCCTATTTCTCTTGGTCCCTTAATATAGCTTTGACAACTGTAGTTCCCTTTTTATGCCCCTTAATGAATATGCTGATTATCTAACTTCAGCAGCAAAGCTCATCAAACAAGATATGGGTCTTATGTGTGACTTTAACTACCCCACTATAAACTGGCATATTTATACAACTAGAAGCAAATATGCTCAAGCATTCCTTCATTTTATTGATTTTAAACATCTTTATCAAATCACAATTTACACATATGTTAACATGTATATTTTCTTTTTAATAATTATCATTTACGCCAGCATTACACAAATTGCTCAGTTTCTTCCTTCCCTTAAAACTCTCACCTCCTCCTCCTGAACATTATTCTGCATGCATTGTTCCCACAGTTACCAGGTATTTCCATGTAATTTGCTCTTTCTCTTTTCTAAAGATCCCACTTTTAGTTTATATCTCCTTTACAATATTCATTACTTCAGTTACAGTTGGTTTAGTTTCTGATTTCCATTTTTTTAGTAATTATTTTTTTTGGCAGCTAGTAGCACTAAACTTAGTATTGCCTTACTATTTTTAGGTTTAGGTTTATACTAGGCTATCTGCCCTAAGGCATTTATAAGCCTAGCCCAGAGTTTTTGTGGCTTACGCCACCCCTTATGTTAAAAAATACTGTGCCCATTAGTTTGTTGTGCCTCTGTCCAGCAGTGACACAGAGATGATTCCCGGGGTAAACCTACGGTCTCCCATCCACCGGTCAAGATTTCTCTTGAACAGAGCCAGCGAGGTGCTCTGCCTCACATGGACCGGGATTTTATTCCACAACATAGGGAGTCTCTGGGTGACAAATCTATCCCTCCAGCATGTCCTATTTATATCCGTGCTAAGGTTTAAGTCACTTGCTCTAGTGGATCTGGTAGATTTGGATTTTTTGAGGTGGAGCATGTCCATTAATTCCGGCTTGGACATGGCCTTGTATGTCAGGCACAGGTCACCTCTGAGCAGACGGTATGCGACTGAATAGAGCTGGAGTTTCTTCAGTCTGGCAGCATATGACAGATTTTGGAGTCCCTTTATCCTTTTGGTGAGGAACTTTTGGGGTCTCTCCAATTGCTGCAGGTGTCGGGTGAGATACATCCCGAATGGGGCATTGTACTCGATCATTGGTCTGATAAGTGAAGAGTACAGGGGAACAATGACCTCACTTGATCTGGATGTGAATCCCTTCATGATCAGGTGGGCAATGTAGGTTTTTCTAACCACTTTAGCAATGTGAGTGTCAAAAGAAAGGCCACTCTCAACCTGAGTCCCCAGGTCCCTGATAACCTCTTCTGTGCTTAGTGGATTGCCACCTATATGGTAGCTTGGGGTTACCTTGTTTTTCCCGAAGGGTATGACTATACATTTTTTGGCATTTAACTTCAGGCCATGGCTCTGGCACCAGCTATCAGTTTCCGTGAGACCCCTCTGAAGGATATCTGTGTCCGATGTACTTTCCACTATGGCTCCCAGTTTGCAGTCATCTGCAAACTTTGTCAGCCATAGTCCTCCTATGTTAGCCTGTACTTCTGAGAAGTAGATGCCGAACAACAGGGGGCCAAGGACTGAGCCCTGTGGGACACCACTTGTGACCGGCTTGGAGTTTGACATGGCGCCAGCTACTCTAACCCTGTGGGTTCTGTCCTTTAGCCAGTTTGTAACCCATCTTGTGACATATGGGTTTACATTTAAGCTGGTAAGTTTCTCTATAATACCCGAGTGGGGTATTGTGTCGAAAGCTTTTGCAAGGTCAAGGTAGGCTGTATGGACTGCCTTTCCCTCATCAATGGCCTTGGTGACTGTTTCGAAGAAGTTGACCAAGTTCAAAAGGCATGATCTGGCCTTGACAAAGCCAAACTGGGTCAGGTCCAATGTCTGCAAGTCCCCTATGTCTTTGTTTATGAGTTCCATTATGATCCTCTCCATAGCTTTGCAGACCAGGCTTGTTAAGCTTATGGGGCAGTAATTACCAGAGTCCGTAGAGGCACCGCCTTTGTGGAGTGGGACCACAGTTGCCGTACGCCACTCCTTGGGCACGTATCCTGTGGTAAGGCTAAGATTAAACAGCTGCCTTATGTGCGGGTTTAGTTCCTCATTGAGTTCGTGTAGCACACAGCCGGGGACACCATCCGGTCCCATTGATGCTGTGTTTTTAGCTTTAGAGAGAGCAGCTTTCACCAGCGCATTGGAGATGTCTGGGAGGCTGCACTCCGCTGGGATAGTTCTCTCTCCTTTTGGGGGGGAGAGGGGGGTGAAGTTTGCACTGAACCTGTCTGCCAGTATGTTGGCAATGTCTGTGGGTTCAGTGATTTTTGTATCATTTTGGATTAATTCTGAGCATATCTGGGAGTTTCCACCCAGGAGTCTAACATAGCTGAAGAAGGCCTTATGATTGTCTTTTGAATCTATGGCAATTTTTCTCTCAAAGTTGGCATTGGATGATTTTCTGAGTGCTCGTATTTTTTTACTAATAATGATCAAAGGTGTCTTCTCTTTTATGGATTTTGCTCTATCATGTAACAGCTTTCTCCTCTTATTGTAAAGTTTGTTTATTGCTGGGGTCCACCAGACTGGACGTTTGCCCTTGGTGGAAAGAGTCTTGGTTTTATTAGGGATTGCCTGATCCATGCAGTCCTGGAAGTGTTAGTAGAAGGCATTTGTAAGGGCTTCCGCAGCTTGGGTTGTGGTTTCCACTGGCTCAGGGGCCTTGAAGGATACCACACCAGTCTTGAGTAGTGTGAAGTTTGCTTTAGAGAAGTTCTTCACTGTGGTCTTTTTTGT
This sequence comes from Protopterus annectens, assembly GCF_019279795.1. Classification (NCBI taxonomy): domain Eukaryota; kingdom Metazoa; phylum Chordata; order Ceratodontiformes; family Protopteridae; genus Protopterus; species Protopterus annectens. The sequence goes on from NC_056734.1 coordinate 115,679,168, forward strand.
TTGGGGTGGGGGTGGGATGTGGATATCCAGTGAGATTAGTTTATGATCTGATCTCACCAATGAGGGATATACTTCCAGTGTGGAGCATTTTGTCCCCATGTTTGTGATGATGAGATCTAGTATATTTTCTCCTCTTGTGGGAAATTATTATTAGGAAATTCTGATCCTGTGTCACAGCACAAAAGAATAATTTCTGTAGTTACAATCATTTGCTTCCCCACCTTTTTTAACATAGTATTCTGCAGGGAACTTTTAAAATCTGCCAACTCCTTATGCTCCCAAAAAAGGTGTTCCCAATTACTTCTCTCTTTCCCAGCACCTTCAGCATCTACCATCTTCCTGATGAAAAATTCCCTGAAGTTACTTGAGTGTTTAAAAATCTGTGCAAGCACTTCCAAGCAAAAATCCTAAACCTGCTGGACTTTGTTGCATACTTGGGAGCTGTACGAATGTCCTCCCATTGTGCTTTTTTTTAAATTGTTTTTCCAGTTTTCTTCCCAGTTTTTTTAGCCTCCTTTGATTAATTCTTTAACATGCAATATTTTATATGCCCTCTTAATTATCTTTATGGTAATAACAGCTTCTGTTCTAGACTCATCTGAAAACTCTACCAGAGCTGGTCTTTCATTTAGCACGTGTCTATCACTTTATCTTTTCGCATACCCTGCTATCAGTCCCTGGTAGGGTAGGTAGTCCAAACTTCTCGTTTTATTTCCACTTTATTACCTTTTCCACTTTATTACCTTTTCCTATAGTTATTTGCTTCTAATACCTTGATTCCTTTGCAAATTTTCTCCAGTAAATTCTAGGGCCTCTTGCCTATTTCTACCTCTTTACTTGCAATCATCCTTTATAACAACTTCTCTTTTTTTCCACCACTGCCTTGGTGATGTAGCTCTTAGAATACTTTCTGCTACTTTATGAATTTAATAATCTGAATGATGGTGGTTGCTATCCTTCAGGACCTGCATCCAAAATCCTACTTTCTCCTTATTTCTTGAACCACCCCCACCATTTCATCGTCATCCCTTTCTTTTTTTTTATTTATAACCCTCTGCATTTGTAATACATGTGAGCCTTAACTATGTAACTCTGAAGTATCCCTTCATTTCAGATTATCCTAAAATTACCTTGTTCTGTTGGGAGGATTAGTTTATCCCATTTAACTATTGTCCTCTTTCCCTCCCAAATGAATTCTTTCAATTATTTATGAATTATCCTCTGTAACTTCTCCTCTTGTTGATACAGCTATGCCTGATATGTATATAAAACTAGAGAGACTAATAATGTTTTCAGTGCTTGTATATTCATATCCACAGTCGAGTGTCTGTTTTCTAAATTGTATTAAATTTTTAGTTTCTTTCCGCATATCCTTAGCTGCCACAGCAGAGTTTTTTAATTCATATGTCTTAGTTCTTCATCTTATATCTCATTAAATATGAGGATTGAATTTCATGTGTGGGTATACAGTTTACTGGTATACTTTGTTTTATTTGTATTAATTTTATATCCTGAATAGATTTGAAACTCTATCAAAATGTTCCAAAACAGTGAAATATCCTTTTCTGGATTTTTTTAAGTACAATATATTATCGTCCATCAATAATGCTAACTTTCCTTGATTGCCATGCCATTTATATCCTTGGTTTTGAGAGTCCCTAATTTTATTTGTCAGTGACTCTAAATATAAAGCAATGAAACAAACAAAGGTAGAGGACACCCATGCCTTGTTCATTTGTTCAAACAAAGGTTGTTGAAGAGTAACCCTCCCACCTTAGTTCTTGCCTCTGACCCTTCATATATCCTCTGATTAATTCTGTTATCCTGTCAGGAATGAGCATGGTACCATTGCCCTACTGATAAAGTCCCAGCTGAATCTATTGAATGGTTTCTCTATATCAAGACTCACCAACCATAGCAGCATTTTCTCAGATTCTGTATCACTCTGGATTATCATTGTTTTAATAGTGTTGCCTGATGTTTGTCTCCCCACCACAAAACCCACATTGATCAATATCTGTCAGTTTTGTCAACACCTATTCCATTCTCTGAGCTAGTGTAGACACAAACACTTTATAATTGTATTTTGAAATTGAAATAGGTCTTTGTGAAGATGGGTCTGAGGGGACTGTCTGCTTGATTTTATTTATGCTAATTCCTTTGATTATTTTGTTTCCCATCAGGGTTGATAATCTTCTTGACCTTGTCTTTACCAACTTCTCTTCCTGTACGACCCCTACTTGTCACTACCTCCTTAGTAATATCTGTCCACCTAACAATAACCTCCTTCCTTAAAACACATTTTGAAACATCCAAAATGCCTACAGTGTTTTTCAGTTGCACCAAAGCAAAACTCTCTTATTTATAGACATTCTCAACTCCTCTAAGTAATGCAGTTGTCCAAATAAACCAATGCCTAATGCTATGCATCTGTCTTTAAATTCTATTCCTTTATGGAGGGATACATCAAGAAATCTGTTCAGTTCTGCCACATAAATATTGTTAAATTCAAAAATAAGCCAATATGGTGGCTGCCATATAAGCAAGTTTACAATAAAAAGAAAAAACTTCAAGCCACCTGTAATTGTGATTTATTCTCCAACAGGTTAAATAAGACTTAAAACTAATAAGTAAAACCCTCAAACCCACCATCAAGGAATGCAAAGTCAAGTATTAACTCAGAGGTGCATCCAAATCTAAATATAACTAGAAGTCTTTCTTCAGTTACACGAGGAAACTTAGACATGATGCCCATTACTGCTTGAACTTGTTTTAAGAGGATTCTTCCAGTATGATCCTAAGCAATTGCCAAGACAAATTTGGTACCAGTTTCTTGCTCACTACCCTGACAGCTGTGCCAGCCATCCCCTGCCAGATAGCGTATACCAGGTTACATCTTCACTATCCAAAACAAAAAAATATTTAACTCTGTGGGGCCTGATGATATTCCAGGTGGTTTCCTAGTAGTAAGTGTCAATAAACAAAACCATGTTAAACCTCTTCATTTTAAGTGTGACTAGGGGTTATCTACCCAAAGTGTGGAGTGTAAACATAGTGGTATCATTGTAATAAGTTGCCCCCACAACAAACTGCAGAAACTATACACTTATAGGTTCATAGGTGTATACTAGGCGAATGGTCCTGGAGCCTTTTACAAGCTTATCCCATAGAAGTGCCCTGACATCATGCCGCCCGACATTAGTTCCCAGTGGCTCTATCAAGTAGAGCCACTGGAGTGATCCCCGGGATTAACTTTCTATTTCCCATCCACTCATCAAGATTTCTCTTGAAGAGGGCCAGTGAGGTGCTCTGCTTGAGATGTATGGGAAGTCTATTCCAGAGCATGGCAGTCTCTGGGTTATAAACCTGCCCCTCCAGCATGTTCTGTTGATTTTGGTAATGAGGTTGAGGTCTCTGGAGCGTGTGGTGTGAAGGGATTGGAATTTCTTTAGATGTAGCATTTCTAACAGAGCTGGGTCAGACATGTCTTTGTAAGTCGATCAGAGATCGCCTCTTTGTAGATGATATGAGACAGAGAATAGCTGGAGTTTTTTGGGTCTGTCCATGTAGGGCATGTGTTTAAGGCCTAGGATCCTCTTCGTGAGGAACTTTTGTGGCCTTTCCAGCTGTTGCATGTGTCTAGTGAGGTATGTGCTAAATGGGGCATTATACTCGATGATTGGCCTAATGAGGGAAGAGTAGAAAGAAATGATGACCTCTTTCTTTCTGGATGCAAAACCCTTGGTAATGAGATGTGCCACATAGAAGGACTTTCTGACCACATTGGCAATGTGGTGGTCAAATGAGAGGTTGCTGTCAGCCTGTGTCCCCAGATCTCTCATAACACCTTCAGTGTTCATTGGGCTCCCATCCATGTGGTAATTAGTGGGAACTGAGTTTTTCTCAAATGGGATGACTAAGCATTTTTTGGCATTAAGCTTAAGGCCATGGTTTCGACATCAGTCATTGGTCTCAGTGAGGTCTTTCTGTTGGATATCTACATCACTTAGGGAGATGATAATGCTCCCAGCTTGCAGTCGTCTGCAGACTTGGTTAGCCAGAATCCCTCCGTGGTGCCCTGGACTTCTGAGAAGTAGATGCCAAACAGGAGAGGACCCAGGACCGATCCCTGTGGGACTCCACTCGTGACTGGTCAGCAGTCTGATTTGGAGTCCGCTATTTTCACACTGTGGGTTCTGTGAGCCAGTTTGCAATCCACCTAGTGATATAGGGGTTGATGCCTAGTTTGATGAGTTTATCAATAATTCCTGAGTGGGGAATGGTATCAAAGGCCTTGGTCAGATCGAGATAGGCTGTATGAACTGCCTTGCCCTCATCTACAGCTCTGATGACTGACTCAAAGAAGACATCCAGGTTGAGAAGGTATGATCTACCTTTCACAAAACCAAATTGCGTGGGATCTAGAGTTTGGAGATTCTCTGTATCCTTGTTAATTAGGTCCATGATGATGCGCTCCATAGCCTTACATATCAGACTCGTCAGGCTAATGGGGCGATAATTCCCAGGGTCTGTAGTCGCTCCCACTTTATGGAGAGAGATAACTGTAGCAGTGCACCATTCAGTAGGGACAAAGCCTGAGTTGAGGCTGTGATTGAACAGGGCACACAGATATGGTGCCAGTTCACTTTGTAGTGCATGTAGAACACATTCAAAGATATTGTCGGGTCCCATGGAAGTTGTATTCTTGGCCTTGGATAGTGCAGCTTTAACCTGTGCTGCAATAATGCTGGGTGCCTAGCATTCCTCTGGTATTGTGATTGGTCCTTTTGGGGGAAGAGAGGGGTAAAGTTGGCATTGAATCTGTTGGCCAGTATGTTGGCAATATCTGTTGGCTCAGTATGGGAGGTACCATTGTGCAGTAACTCAGACCAAACCTGGGTATTGCCATGGAGATTTTTGATATATAACTATAGAAGGCTTTGTGCTTGTTTTTAGTGTCTGCCGCAATTCTGCCTTCATAGCTGGCTTTAGAGGTTTTGATGAAGGATCCCAACTTTTTGTTGAGGCTAATAAAGGAGTGTTTCCAGTCTTGGGACTTCACCTTTTTCTGCAACAGTTTTTTCCTTCTGTTGTAGAGTTTATTAATGGCAGGGGACCACCAGATTGGCTTCCTTTTTTTGTAGGAGAGTTGTCTTAGTTCTGTTGGGTATGGCTAGTTCCATGCATTTATTTATGTGTTCGTACAGTGCATTGGTGTATGATTTGGCAGTCCTGCATCTATTTTCCATCAACATGGGTGCCGTGAAGTTAGCCACCTCTGTTTTTAGGAGCCCAAAGTCAGCTTTGGAGAAGGTTTTCATGGTGGTTACATTTGCCGGGGGTGTGGGTGAGATGTGGATTTCCATGGTGATTAGTTTGTGTTTAGATCTAACCAGGGAGGAATTGACTATTGGTGTAGAGCAGTGGTTGCCCTTGTTAGTAATAACCAGGTCAAGGATGATGTTGCTTCCTCTAGTGGGGGATAAAAATTAGCTGGTCCAGGGCATTGGAATTGATGAATTCCAGGAAGCTTTGGGCCAGTGTATTGGTGCATGAGTAGTTTTCCCAGTTGATGGAGGGGTAGTTTAAGTCGCCTAGTATGAGAGTGTTGGGTTGGACCCCAATAGTTTCCAGGGTGCTTAAGAATGTGGAGTGAGAGTCTTGGGACATAGTTGGGGACCTATAGCAGGCTATGACCTGAACCGCCGTCTTACCCAATGTTAGTTGTACCTGAAGTGTCTCAGATGTGTTATGCTGATTATTAGCCTCACAAGTATCATTTGTAAAGTTACACACTGCATAATTGCTGACTTGACGACTTGTGTCATAGGTGAACTTCAAATCCTGGACACAGGCAAATTTTTGGTTTGTAAAGGGTAAGTCATGCATATTAATCTTAATTTCTTTGAAAGAGTCACTGAAGCCGTGGATGAGTGTACAGCTTACCTTGACCCTACCATGGCCTTTGACTCCATCCCATGTATTAGTGTCATAGATCATTTCTTTTAACATAAGATAAATCTACATGTAGTTCACTGGATAGCCAAGTGTCTTTGACAGAACCTATATTATTAACATAGGGTACCTCCTCTAGCCAGTTGAGTCTCACCAGTGAGTTTCCATAGGTCTCTGCTTTGCAAGGACAGTCACGGTGGCTGACAAAGTTTGATGATTATTGCAATTCTGGAGCAAATTTCAAATCCCACTTAGACACCCAGGTATTCCAGCAGTGTCTGGACCACACCAGTGCTTGGTTTGTCAGCCAGGGGCCTACCTTTAAAAGCTAAAAAGTACATTGGAGTTGTCCTTGAGGAAAGACCCTACCCTTACTTTTACCAAAATGCTGGTACCCTTCTGCAAAACATATGCCGTTATCCAGAACTTTGGTAGGTATGTTGAAAGTGATCTTTCTTTTGATCAACATGTCTTGGTTGTGGTTAAGAAGTCTTTTAGTCTTGCCAGTATATATGTATGGGTGTCTCATCTGTGTCCCATGCAATTTTGCTCCTTTTGTACTTTTCCATTATTTGACCTGTCCTTGAATACACTGCCACTTTTGGCATGCACCTCAGAGATCTCGTTGACAAACTGAAACAATTTGAAAGGTTCTGCCCAAGATTTTCCGACTATACAAGCCACCCTGAAAGACTAAATGTCATGCCATTCTACTTTGTCTCATATAGACTCCTGAAGGATGATTTCTGTGTTTAGGCTTTCAATCACTTTTTGATCCTCTCTACCTTTAAAGAACCAGCAGTCTGTCTAGCACTAATGCCAAAGGCTTCACAATTTACCACAAGGTTAGCAGTACTTGCTAGTGTAACATATTTATAATCCAGCACATTCTATGCTTTTGGAATAAACTGACTGCAAGTCAAATAAAGTAACCCATTATCTGCTTTCAAAACCAGACTTGAAAATTGTATTGGAGACTGTAATTTCATGGCTGGGGTAAACAGAAGTGATCTTAAAGGGAAGTCATGGAAAGCATCTTCATGGCACTTCAGCTGTAAGCTTAGTATGAAATTTTGAACCTAAGAATTAAGGAAAAATGTGAAGTTTCAAAGAAGCCTTTTGCCAATTTTTCAAAAACACACAACCATGCACATTGCTATGGCAAGCTGCAGACTTGGGTTGCATAATTAAGACATATTAAGAAAAATAAGAAATTTTATCAGAGACTTTATAAAATGATGGCCCGTTTAAGTGTGTGTTTGTGTGTGTGTCTGTGTGTATGGGGAGGGCACAAAAAGTGTAAATAGAATAAAGACATTTTGTGTGAAAAGGTCTAATTATTAACACCATCAGCATCAGTATTTGTATTGGTTTGGCAAAGATTGACCTGTCCTCTTAACTCCATATTTTACTGATTCTAAATCTGGTTTAATGTATCCAGATAACATATTGTAAATCCTTGGATTATTTAGCAAATAACATTTGTAAATAAGAATATGGCAGGTTGTTTAAAACGTGTTTAGACCAAAAAAAACAAACAAAAAAAAAAGGCACTTCTATGGGCTAGGCTTGTAAAAGCTCCAGGTCCATTAGCCTAGTACACACCTATGAACCTGTGAACAATGCAGATTAGAAGTCCCAGAAAATGTGAACAAAAGTGAATGAAGAGCCCCAACAGTATCTGGGACTAAAAACAGCAGAAATTATAACCAGTGCTACTAAAAAATCATGAATTTATTCAGAAAGATTCTTGCATAAGATGAACTGTCAGTGCTTAGAGGTGATTCCTCTTTCATGCTAATTTTGTAAAAAAATAGTTTGATTTGTATGTAGATGTTAATCTGAAGTTATTTTTCTAGATGCCCTTCCGTGTCACTCTTGCACTGTTCTTTACCAGTGGGATTCCCTGCCAAAGGTAGCCCAATGTCCGGCCAATATACTAAAGTCTTACGATTTTATAGACGTGCGTCATACGTATGCTGTCTGGTCAAGGCATAGGGCATAAATGTGACATATGGACGTACATACCTCAGAACTTCTTTGCTACCAGTCTGACCATCATCATTGATCATCGGTCTGAACTCTCCTTCTGTGCTCATTACCAAGCTACATTTCAGATAAGTGCCTCATTGGGTTTCTTCTTGTCTTTTTCTGTCTTTTAATTTTGTGAGTTTACATGTCATCCAGAAAGGGTAGATGTCACTGTGAGAGGCAGATTCCCCACAAGGATCATCACAAACAGTTTTTCTTCTGTTTGGGTTCTTATAGTTTCATAGTTTCATACTTTAGTACTAGGCTATCTGCCCTGGGGCATTTGTAAGCCTAGCCATAGTGATGTGGCTTTCGCCACCCCATGAAATGGTACAAAAATGCATAGAATAGATTTAGAATACTGTGCCTCTGTCTAGTAGTGACACAGTGAAGGTCCCCTTATATAATAGAATTAGTTTACTGTGCTCCTGTCGAGTAGTGACACAGATGTGACCCCTGGGGTAAACTTACGATCTCCCATCCACTCATCAAGATTTCTCTTGAAGAGAGTCAGTGAGGGGCTCTGCCTAACATGAACTGGGATCTTGTTCCAGAGCATGGGAAGCCTCTGGGTTATGAATCTATCCCTCCAGCATGTCCTATTCATACTTGTGCCGAGGTTTAAGTCTTTAGCTCTCGTGGTTCTGATGGATTTGGATTTTTGAGGTGGAGCATGTCCATCAGTTCCTGATTGGACATGGCCTTGTACGTCAGGCAGAGATCACCTCTGAGCAGGCAGTATGCTACTGAATAGAGCTGGAGTTTCTTTAGTCTGGCAGAATAAGACATATGTTGGAGGCCCTTGATCCTCTTGGTGAGGTACTTTTGTGGTCTCTCCAGCTGTTGCAAATGCTGGGTGAGGTACATACCAAATGGGGCATTGTACTCAATCATGGGTCTGATGAGGGAGGAGTATAGGGGTACAATGACATCCTTGGATCTGTATGTGAATCCCTTCATGATAAGAATGTTTTTCTAACCACTTTGGCAACGTGGTTGTCAAATGAGAGGTCGCTGTCGACTTGGGTCCCTAGGTCTCTGATTACTTTTTCCATACTCAGTGGGTTGCTGTCTATGTGATAATTTGTGGATACTTTGTTTTTCCCTAAGGGGATGACTATACATTTTTTGGCATTTAGTTTAAGGCCATGACTCCGGCACCAGTTGTCCATTTCTGTGAGGCCTTTTTGTAGGATGTATGTGTCCGCTGGTGTATCTACTATGGCGCCTAGTTTGCAGTCATCTGCGAACTTTGTCAGCCACAACCCTCCCATGTTTGCTTTAACATCTGAGAAATAAATGCCAAACAAGAGGGGTCCCAGGACAGATCCCTGTGGGACACCACTGACCATGAACAGGGTGCTATGGTGGAATCTTCCCATCTTTTTTTTATTCTCAAATAATTTTTATTATTTTCCAAATATAATGATATTTAACAATACAATCATTAGTAAAAACAAGTATTATAAGCCGTTATATACACTATGTACATTTGATCTGAACAAAAAAAATATGAAAGAAAAAATATTATAATATTCAATCAGCAAAGTATGGAGTTGCACATTTAATTAGTTTGAGTTCAATTTTAATGTCTCAATAAGAGCAAGATTTTTTTCCCAATGATTGTTTATCCATGTTTTAGGAGAGATTCTCAGTTCTTTCACCTTGATTTCTAGTATCACTGTTTCTTCCATCGATCTCAAGAATTATTCCAGAGTAGGTTCTTGTGATGACTTCCACTTTCTAGTTATACATTTCCTTGCCACAGTTAGTATGGACCAAAGTAGGTATAGATCTTTTTTATTCATTTCAGTAATATCATTAATGTTCAAGAGAACTAAAGATTTGGTTAAAATAAAGGTGTCTGTGAAAATAGCTTGGAGAAAAGTAACAATTTCTTCCCAGAATTTTCTTTATGTTAATACAATCGAAAAATGAGTCCAGTCAGCTTTACAGGTTAAAGAACATCTCCAACAAATAGATTTATCTAGTAAATTAAATTTGGCTTGTTTATTAGGGATAATAAATGCCCAGTGAATGTATTTCCAAGTAAATATTTTCCATACTTGTAAATTAAATGTTAAAGTAATAGAACAAAGAAGATTAATTTTACTTTCAATTGATAGATTGGTATGGTATCCTTATGTTATGAAATTCAAATATCTTGTATTAGGGTTAGTTTTATATGTTATCAGTATTTTGTATAATTTTGAAATTAGATTTGTCCAATTATATTTGTTATAAATAACTTCAAACATAAGACTTATCAAATTTGGACTAGTCTTATAAGGAGAATTAATAATTTTACTGTTTTTTAAGGAGAGTTACTAATTTTACTGTTAAGATCTTTGGCATATGATAATATGCTTTGAAGTACCAACCAATCTGCCATCGAAGTATCATATATATTTTGAATTTGTTGAATGTCTAATACTTCTTGATTCTCTATACAGTGCTGCCAACAAGTGAAGTTTTTCTCCTCCCAATTAGTTAGGTAACACTATGACTTTTGTTGGAAGAAATTTTTTGTAGAGCTAAAGGGTATTATTAAGTCTAGCCAAATCTTAATGTCCGTGTTAATATATATAAATCTTCTGAATAAATTGTAAGTATTATTTATGTAATTTAAATTAGTTGGTTTTATTATATTATAGTGAATATTAACAGTCAATATATGCCTCATCCTAATATTTTGTTCACTTAATATACAATTTTTAATTATTTTGTTTTCATTTAAAAAATAATAGTATGTAATGTTTTCCAAGTTGAAGAATAATTAGGATATATCCAATTAATAATAGTTCTAGTGTGGAAGCTTTTATGTATGATTCTATATCTGGGAATGTAATTTCGCCCATTTCCCAAGATCTATGATGTGTGTAAGCTATTCTATTACTTTTTGGATACCAAAGGAAGTTTAATAGAATGTTATTTATTTATTTTAGAATTTTTTGTTTGGTACTATAGGAATAGCATGTGCAGTGTAATTTAATTTTGGAAGTATTGTCATTTTTATTGTTTGTAATCTGTCTTCACATCTCAAGAACATTTTATTCCAGCTTGCATTTTTATTGTATTAATTGTGTTGTTATAATTTATGGCTAATGTAGATTCCACATTATCACATAGTGTTATTCCTAAATATTTTATTGTGGGGGCTTGTTTACCTATTACGCAGTTTGTTATTGAAGTGAATTCTCTCTTTTTTTATTCAAATGCATATAATTAGATTTAACCTTATTAAATCTAAGGCCGGATATATAATAAAACCTTTCCATTATTTCCTCTAGTTTTTGTACTGATTTCTCCGAAATAGATAAAGTGAGTACAACATCATCAGCAAATAACATATTTTTTTAATTAAGTTGACCATATACATCTATACCTGATATTTTAGGATTGTGGTGTACTAATGAAGCAAATAATTCAATTGCTAAGGCAAATAGGATGGGTGACATCGGGCATCCCTGTTTTGTGCCTTTAGTTGTTTCAGTGGCTTTCGAGGTATGTGGCCCGAGTTTTACATAAGCTAGATTGTTTTTATATATATTTTTTTATTAGTGTAATAAAATTAGAAGGAAATCCATATAATTCTTAAGCCTTAAAAAGAAAGTCCCAACTCAGTGAATCAAAGGCTTTTTCTATATCCAGTGCTACTGTTAGAGCTTCCTGGTTATTTCTGTTTGAGAAGTCTGTAAGTGTTAGTATTCTTTGTATGTTGTCATGCGTGTGTCTTTTATAAATGAATCCTGTTTGGTCCTCATTTATTATGTGTTTCAATGATTTTTTAATTGTACTAACTAGTATTGACATAAAGATTTTATAGTCCTTGTTTAGTGAAATTGGCCTATAAGATTTACAATGTAGAGGGTCTTTATTTTCTTTTATAATGGGTATAATTAGAGATTATCTCCATGAAATTGGTATTGTGTTTTGTGCTTGAATTTCATTTCTATGAAATAATGATATTACTGAGGATGGAAATATCTTATACAGTTCATTAATTATTCCATCAATTCCCGGTGCTTTATTACTTTTACTTTCCTTAATTTTTTTGAGTAATTTCTTTTAGGGATATTTGTTTTTGGATGTCTAACTTTAACTTTTCTGGTATTGCTTTTACCTTTACTAAATTCAGGTCTAAGTTTGATGGATTAGTTAGATGTGAGATATCATTATAATGATCAGTGAAATGATACTTAAATGCATCTAGTATATCATTTATATCCGAAACTTTTTTGTTTTTTTGTAATATTATTTTCAACCGAATGTTTCCTTAATCTTATTGCTAAATTGTGCATATGTTTGGGTGAAACTGCATAGGAGCTAAGTTTTAACTTTTCTATAGCTATATTAGTTTTGTGAGTTAGGATTTCATTATATCTTTTGTTTAAGTCTTCAGTTGCTTTTTTGTGATTATTTTGTGTATAAATAGATGGGTTAATAGTGAAATCTGTGATTTGTTTTTGAATGTTGCATAATTCTGATTCCCACTCTTTTACTTTGTTTTTATACCATGAAAGGATTTTTCCATTTAAATAAGCTTTCAAAGTGTTCCAAAGATTAATTATATTTGTTTCAGTAGTGTAATTTATGTCTAAAAAGAGTTGTAGTTCTGAATCTAACCGAGGTTTAAATTGTTTTAATTTTGTAATTTAAGCTGGAATTCTTGACATAAAGATTAACTTCTTATAATCTGCGTGTATTTTAAGAATTAATGAGTTGTGATCTATCTGAAAAGGGGCAAGGAATTATGGAGAATTTTGTTATTTTTTAATTTAGTTCTTGAGATATGAAGATTTTGTCAATTCTTGTTTGTGTCCCAAATCTATGATCTTGGTGTGAAAATAATAATGCATTGTTCTCCTTATAACTGTATGTATCAGTTAGATTTAAGCTTTCTTCCCATTTTTTAAGTATCTTCCCTACAGAGCTAATATGTAAATTCCTTTTGCTAGTGGTTTCTGATTTGTCCAGTATGCAGTTGAAGTCACCTCCCAGTATCAAGTTTCCTTTATAGACTCTAGTAATCAGATCCATGTGTTTTTCTAACTGTCCCAACCCCAATACCTGGGAACCAGTATACATTTACTAATGTCCAAAGTCTGTTATTGTATTTTACTATTACTATAGCCAGAAGTCCTTCTTTATCTTCATATTTGTAAATGATTTGGGGCATGGTGACATTTTTTTCCATAAAATTAAAGGTCCCCGGATCTTTTTCTTATATGAAGAGTGAGCTAAGATCATGTATTTATTAGGATTCCATATATAAATATAATTTGTTTTGAAGTGAGTCTCTTGAAGAAATACCACTTGTACTTTATTTAATTTCATATATCTTAATAAATTAGATATTTTCCTTGGATTATTTAAACCATTAGTGTTTAAGGATAGAATAGTCAAGTCCATTCCCAATAATTAACTTTATATCGTGTTTGCTTTGTATAATATATTTGCAATGCCATACAATATATATAATGTGCAACTTCTCTGTTAATAATTGTCATTGTAGTCAATATATAATTTTAATCAAAAAACTCAAATTATAATTTAGTTCAGGCCAATAAAAAAGAAAAATGTCAAAATTAAATGCATAATAACAAGTAAACAAATATTTTTGTAAACCTTCTAATGTACATTAAGTTAAATACACTTAATGTCTGTTAGAAGAAAAGAAATCTAACAGATTGACTTCCACAACTCCCAACATGCAAGAAGAAGAAAAGCTAACCACTTCCGAGCTCCAGTTTACCTTTTTTTCTTCTCTTAGAGATTTGAAAAAATCAGATAAAGAAAATATAAAAAAACAAACTAGTAGTTATTATTTGCACAATATAACAGTTAAAATTGAATGAACAGGGTGTATGGAAATGACTATTACCTTAGTAATACAATTTAAATTCAGATTAGACTTTCTCTTCAGAATATGACAATCTTGTTATGCACTACTAAACATTTATAAAAGAAAACCCCATTCATATCATGCCAAATGATATGTTATATATACATATAGCAAGTTCTATTGAATTATCTGAAAATCGGATATTTTGCAATTTGTGTGTAAACACGTCTTAATTCTAATATGAAATAATACCCAACTAGCAAAAGCAAGTACAGCTATTCATTTGATACTATTAAAATGTAATAAAGCAATGGTTTGGAATATTGCTTGACATAAATTGAGTCCGACAAAATATGAACGAGCATTTTGTCATTTTCATCTTTTTGTTAATCTTGTTTTCTATTACCTTTTTCTATTGAACTATGCAAAGCAAGGCCATAAAGCAAAGTGTATCTATAGTTAAAAGTTAATTACAACAAAGACATCAATCAATTTATATGTATACATATATATTCTTGGAAACCTGCATGTTATGAAAATCTCAAATTCCACAGGATTATTTATTGTCTTCATTATGACTAATATAATTTTGACTATGTATCTTAGAATTTTAAATATGCATTTCAGGTTTACATTTTTCAGACGGTTTCTTCTGAATAATGTGATATGCCATGCAATACTATATTATGCTATGCATAAGTTTGTTTGTAAATATTAAGAGAATTGTATTTCCCTCTTAACGCTTTAACAATCTTGGAATGAGTACAATTAGACAATAGTGTAACTTTCCATGTATTCCCATGGAAAGTTTTAAATAGATAAAGCATAAACAAAAAATGGGACACTTATTTGCATATTCACTGCTTCTGAATATGATTTAAGCTATTTTTTGAACTAATGTACTATTATATACATAACCGTTTATCTACATAAGCTACATAAACCTTAAATAGTAGAGTTCATCATAACTAAATTTTATCTATGTACAGTTATACTTGATTTTAAAATTATTTCACATATGTCAAATAAGACTGTTCAAAAAAGATACTGAATGTTCAATGTTATGCTGTGTAATCTCTCACCCTATTCTCGTTTTTCTCATTTTATCCTTTTTCTTTTAATAACAAACATTTGAATTACTATTAATGTCAAGGAGATGTCTATTAAGCTCCATTTCTTTAAGGACCATAAACAGTGTAGTATGTGTTGCTTAACTTTAGTTCTCTCTAATCTGAGAACAGTGTATATACATATTATTAGTCTCCACTATTATGATATGACAAGTATACTGGTATTTGTCAAAACACTCTTCTGCACAATAAGAATATGTTATATCTGAACAAAGTAGATTTAGAAATTTACCAGAGAGTGAAGATGAATAAAGACATCTGTCAAGAACACTTGAGCCATACTACAAAACTGTGCAGCCCAAAGAATGAGCCTGTGATGTTGTGTTCACTAGAAATGATAGTGTAGATAATAATAATAAAAAAAAATTAAGTAAGCAATGCATATCATAACAGTTAACCAAAAGAATAATATTTCATAAAGACATTAGAGTGAGATTTAAAAATACTCATGTCAGTTTCAAGACGGTGTGTAAATGATAGATGAAACATATTAGTTTCCTGAAGTCATGAATTCACTAAGCACTACAAGTAGTGATGTTTAATGCAGTTAAAGTTGTGTTTTTAGACAGAGAATTCCTGTTGTAGTACTATCAATTAATTGTCCACAATTTGCAAGAATAGAAGTCGAAACAATTTTAGAGCATTGGGAGTTTCAGCATGTGACATGTGAAAGTGTCCACAGCTGAATGGTCCAGTTAAGAAGACAATTACATTGAGAAAAATCTCTCAAAGGAATCTCAACCATTAACACTGCCTGTTATGTAGATGTATATGTAGGTTCCTAAATGTAGGAAAACTATCTTGTGATACATAAGTTTATCAATAATCCAGCTACTGATAGATTTTGGATTAAAACATAAAATTTCCCTTAAATGCCTCTCCCTTATATAATCTGGGTTCCTGTGTTATGATCAGATTCCATTACTGCAAACTCAGCCTCATCTTTAAGAACGCCCTGAAAAGCCCATGTGTTAATTGTTCAGATTAGCATAATACAGACATTGAAATACAACTAATAAACAGCATAGAAGTCAACAGAACACAGTGACTTGTATTTTATATATAAAAAAAAGAATAAGAACAGCAAAAATCATTCCGACTGATTTAGTATAATGAAAAGGCAATAAATTAGTGATCTTCCATGTAAGACTAAATTAGTCTTACATGGAAGAGCCAGTCTAAGAGTAAGACGGCAGCTCGCCATGCATATTAATGAGGGTGCACTGCCTCAACTCTAAAACGAACACAGAGCGTGGATGAGTGTAGGGGGCGTGTCGGACTGCCGATCAGTCCAAAAATCCACGCCCCTGCAAGTTTGAAACTTGGGAAATTTCTAGTTACATGAGCAAGTCTGCTCACATGTGTACATTCTAACACTAAACTCCCCCATATAGTAAACCCCATACAAATATAAAAAGTAAAAGAAAATGTTTTTATTTTTTCATTTCCGATATAGCTGCCCATATTTGCCCGTGTTTGCATGGGTTTCCCCATTGCATAGCTACAGTTAGCAGTTTAGACAACGAAGAGGATAATAAGAAAAATATATGCAAATTAAGCGAAATAGCAATAGCGTAGTGGTTAGAGCCTTCGCACAAAGAGGAGGCATTCCCGGTTCGAGTCCCACCACTACACTTTTCATTTTCTGTTGAAAATCTGTATACAAAAATATTTCCTGACATGTATTATTTAAAGTTTTGTAAAAAGCATTGAAATGTTATATGTAGTAGTGAACAAATTATATATATTTTTTCAAAACTGGCCAATCACAAATATGTGCAGGAAACGAGGCATATTTAAGCTCCACAGGCGGGAATACTTGCCATAACTGGTTGTAGCTCCCTTCTGCAGTCAGCATGGCCGGTGTTGGAGAAGGCACTTGATTTCGAGCGCAACGTTGGGGCATTGAGGAGACCAAAGTAATGGTTTGGCTCCTTGTCCACAATCATGAGGAAAGACTCCTACGGGGCCAGTACCAGGGCACCCAATACAAAACTGAGGCCTGGAACTGTCTAGCTCGTGATCTCACCAGTGCCACTGGCGTTCCTCAGACTGGTGAGCAGGTCAGGCACCATTACTCTGACCTGAAGCGACATAAGGAGGATCAACTGGACCAGTGGATCCAGGAGGCCCGTGGGATGGCAAATGCCCCAGTACTGAGTAAGTAGCCATTGTATTAAGTATTTAAGAATTGCTATTCTTGTCTATATTATGGATAGGTATGTCTCATTATCACTGCATTTACTTCACAGCTGCAGGTGTCTGGTCTATGAATCAGCAAGCCCATGAAGATAGGCTGCAAAGGCTGCATTACCAGCCAGGTTAGTAATTATTCTGCATGTACTGTTATATAAAATTAATGAGAGAGCTTTCAAAAAAGTGTTTTAACCCAATAAATAAAGGTATAATAATTTCTTTAATAATTATTCTGCATGTACTGTAATATAAAATAAATGAGAGAGCCTTCAAAAAAGTGTTTTAACACAATAAATAAAGGTGTAATAAATCTTTAATAAAGGTATAATTCCTGGAGTGCGTCTGTGTGATTTTCTTTGATATGTTGTTGTACTGTTGCATTTTAGAAATAGTACTGTTGTATTAAGCAGTGTTAGTTAACCCACACATGGGTAGGCCCATATAAAGTGGATGAGGGGAGTGCCAGTAGCTTTTATGCATATTTATAGCCATTAACTGTTGGTTCATGCCCAGCATTTACAGGCTAATCTGGCATATGAGTAGCTTGGTATTGTGTTCCCCAGAAATGTCAGTGTGCTGCCAGAAATGTAGCGAGCTGTTAACATATAACTGATAATTTCACCTGAACATATCTAGATAATTATATGAAAGTAGAGCTGTCAGTGTACCATCTCAGCAGTAGTGTGTGTGAGCAACTCTCAAAATATGTAGCAGTAACATCTGTATCCTGGACAGTTTGTATGTCAGATACAGCTCATGTATTTAATGATCTAGCAAAATCCAATTGCACAATAGAAGGACATTGGGTAGTGTAATAATACATGTAAGGGACATATAACTGCAGTTAATAGGAATGTAGTGTAAACTAGAAGGATATATAAGTTGTTAATTGAGCTATCTTTTCCACCCTACTGTATGTGCATAAAAAATGCAATTCCACACCTCAATGGGTATGTCTAATCTCAAAACATTTGTTGGGACATATGTCCTATTGGTTTATAAATATTTGCATTCATTTCTATGCACATGCCCTGTTCAAATACCACAATATTGGTGACCTGTTGCCATCAGTAAAACCTGCATGCTGTTGTAATGTCCACTATTGTTCTATATATGCATGTGTTATGCTTGCTTTTCAACTGTTGAACCTCTGGTGTGTTGGGTTAATGGGAATGCTTCTGCATATTGTTATAACTAACTGGGAATGCTGTTGACCGTTACTAATCCATATCTTTATTAAATTCTCCAAAACATAGTTCGTATGGGAAGGCCGGTCCCAGCGGACCCACCTGTCCCACCTCAGCTGGCCATGGCACCTGGCACCAGCAGGTCCGGTGCCCAGCCTGGAACCTCCTCCTCCATTGGCCCTGTGCCACCTTTGGGTGGAAGCACTGCAGGAGATGGGGCTCGGCCCCCCCCCCCCGTGCAAGCGTGGGCAGAGGAGGGCCATCTATCACCCTTCAAATGGTCCGGGCTGTGGTGCGTAGAGAGATTGAGCGTTCTGTTGCAGAACCTCTACGCCAGCTTGAGGCACGAGTGGCGCAACTCCCAGGTCAGCCTGCCCCTCCTACACAGCCCCCAGCACAGCCACCCTGTGGGCTCTGAAGGTGCAGTGGTGACTGCCCATGGGTGGGGATCTCAGTTCCACTGTTGCCATTTGTGGGCTCATGGGCTTGCGATTTCCAAACATCTCTCCCCGTCAATGGTGTTCACCCACCACATGTCATATTCCACCCCTGTATGCATGTTGTTTGTCTTGTCTTTTTACCTCCTCAACCTACCTCCCTAATATACCTACTTCCCCTACCCCACATTCCACTCTCACCTGGAAAAAAAAAAGGGCAATCTGCTCCCAAAAAAAAAAATTATGCCCCATACATAGCTGCCCATTTTGCACACATGATTTTGAAATAAAATTTAGCTCTGTCCCTTTGAATCCCTCCGAAAACTACTGACTTTGGCCAGAAAGGTGGTGAATTACACATAATGAGTAATGACAATAATTAAGAGTTAGACACTTATTTTACTTCAGAAAAGGTGTATTAATCCATATGCTGTGGTTCTCTCAAAGTCTCAACTTGTTGTTGTGTCTTTCGACTTTTCCCGGTTAGGGGTCGCCACAGCGGAACTCCGGTCTGCTAATGATTAGCAGTTGATTTTTATGTGGCGAGTTGCCAGCCCTGATGCACAACCTTCAATGAAGGTACGCCCATTCATGCATGTTTCCACGCAGAAGACACTCTAGCTGAGAATCGAACCGGACAGCGTCTTACTGTGAGGCAACAATGCTACCGCAGCGCAATGGCACTAATATTTTAAAGGTGTCCCTGACTTAATATGTACCTGAGTGTTTGAGAGGGGTCTGGCAGTGGCAGAAACCCAGAGGCATAGCAGCCTTTCTGCTGTTACACACTGTGCAAATAGCTTTGGAACGAGTTCCGGAAGCATACCCTTATGTAGGAATACAACACTGAAATACAAAAGGATGTAGCCGTGTACTGGTAGCAAACAACTGTAACAATGCCATTGCTCTATTGCTGAAAAGACCTGTGTGGTGCACAGACAAAAAATAACAGGCTGTTCTCTGGCTACCATGTGGATAGGTCCACAGTTGGGAGTTACGCAGACAGGCTACTTGCCTTGATAAACTAACATCTACACAGCAACCCTGTAAGTCCAGCAAGGTAAAATTCACACAATAATACGTACACTCTCTGTACTTCTGCACCCCTACCCAAATGTAGAATATACCTGTGTGTGCAGGGTCTACCAAGGATGTAGGTAAGCATACTCACTGTACTGAAATGTGTCCAGGTTTCTTGAGCAGCTTGTGCTAATGTCAACACTAAAATAGCACAAACTGTTTAGAACTGAGTAAATGAATATTCACAGTATAGCAGTTCACAAACAATTCTTGTGCCAAAGGAATTTATCTCAATAACTAGCTTTGTATGGCAGTTAATTGTAAAAGTACATCCTCCCATGTATCTTGGGTTAGCATTTTGAGGGGTGAGTACATTTCTACACTGACAAGTGTGTACTGGAAGCAGCAACATTTAGGTCTGAGTACAAAATATAAATCACTGGCTACTCCCCTGGCTTCTGATATAAGAACTATACCAACCTTCTGTCTTAAACAATGATGTCCACAGCAAACAAGGATGATCTCCATCTTGGAAAGCTGAAAGGGCCACACCTACCTGAGTTAGCAATTTATAGTACTGGGTTGCTATGGCAGTGATTACTGCAATTACTACACAGCAGGCTGCATGCAATTAGCAGATGGTGGCCACTAATTGGTGCAGAGGCCATCACATGCTCATGTGCAAATACCCACAAAAGCAGGCTGCAATCGATGCCAACAAACTCAATCACTCTATTGCAGAGACTGACCGAGAGAGAGAGAGAGAGAGAGAGAGAGAGGGAGGGAGGGAGATAGACAGACAGAGAAAAGGAAAAAGAAAAAGAAATAGTACCAAATCATACAAAGGAAAGGTATGTGACACATGTATTTACTGGCATGTAGTTGATGTTTTTGAAGAGTAGTCTACATAATGTGAACCATTCGTATGTGGCAGCAGTACTTGTCTATGCACAGATGTCCCGCTTAACTACTGGTATGGACAATACAGTGTGTACCTGTGGGCAGTGGGACATACCCGTGAAATGTGTAGCTCAGCATTAAATGTCAAAAATCTGATCCATGTTATCTGTGTTCTGTACAGTAGTGTGGCCAATGGCTGTTTGGGGGGATTAGTGCTGCCATTATATAAACATGGGTGTGACAGAGCAACACATGCATGATAGTCATATTAAAGTGTAGCTTAGCATTGGCAACTGCTGTAGCAGTCTAGTATGCTTATCTAGCATTTGTAGCTATATATATACCCCCTCTAATGTTGGTGTGTGTTCACATGTCATGTGACACCTGTTTGTGTTGCAGCAAGGCTCAACAGTTCAGCTGTGAGGTCCATGGACTTACAACAGTGTGGACCTTGTGTGTGTGTATGCCACACACATATGGAGAAATATTTGTGTGTCATATATATTCACATCTGTATATGTGCATAGAGTAGGGGACATATTGCAACTGTTTGTGTGAAGGGTGGAGATGTATATGTTGGTGAAGGTTTGTATGCGCATATTTGTATGCAGGTTTTAGTGTGTGACAAACAAGACAGCATACAGTGCTGGTATATCACATGTGGTGGTTAAACAGTGTGGGTGGTTTGTTCAGTTTGCAATGTTGAAGCCAGTGAGGCCTGCTAAAACTACCTGGGCTGTGCACACTTTCAATGCATTCATCACAAGACTGTGCAATATTATTACATTACTGTACACCTCACATCCTTTGTATAATTGATATTCCCGCTATGAAAGGTGAAATGTATATGTGCCTACATATATATGTACACCAATGGATGTGTATATGTATGTATGTATGTATATATATATATATATATATGTATATGTATATATATATATATATATATATATAAAAATATATATATATATATATATATATATATATATAAATATATATATATATATATATATATATATCAATCCAGCAAACAGCACAGTTAACAAAGCCAGGGCCAGCCGATATCTAGTCCCAGTATGCCTTCGACATATGTATCAAATGCAGAACAAAAGCATAAATGAAAAGATTCAGCGTAGTTCAAATGCTGAAAACAATTCCAATGACTCAGTTTAACAGCTTGCCAGCATTTCAGTAGATGTGCATAAAGAACATGCTCCAAGATGAATAGCTAAAAGTATAGACACATTTATTCAGCTTGCAGAAATAAAAACAATAAAACTGTAGAGGGATAAGCGCTTTCGGGTTACTCAAAACAACCCTTCTTCAGATCCATACGCTGAATTTTTTCATTTATGCTTTTGTTCAGCATTTGATACATATGCTGCAGGCATACTGGGACTAGATATCTGCTGGCCCTGGCTTTGTTAATTGTGCTGTTTGCTGGATTTTTGATATTTTATTACAGCACACCCCTGAGTTCCGGACTTATTTTGTTTGGATGTGTAGATTATATATATATATATATATATATATATGAGAGAGAGAGAGAGTCACATATACTCATACACACCTACATCTGCTTGTTGCAATAGTGTGATGGTCAATGTGTTTGTGAATACGTCAAAGATGTGTATTTGTGGGATAGCTTAGAGGGAAACTGTTTGTCATGGTATTATGGGTCCTTGCTTTGATCCCAGCATCTGTTGCTAGGCAGAAGAAGTGCTATGGCATACAGTGTGATTAAGTCCCTTGGTTTTAATTGGGGTGTGTCATTGGAGGTTAAAGCACTACATCTATGATTATTGATTGGTACTGATGTTGAATCCAAATCCTGTGTGTACTGTAGTACTACTTGAAACTCTGGGCCTGTACAGCAAAGTATGGTGTATGTCCACATTGCTTGCATCCACTGTTTTGTGTGGTCCCTGTATTCATCACAGATTACATTCCTCAAGATTAAGGTTTTGTAAGTACTGACACACAGTACTGTATAATACACATGTAAAGCTTATCTGGGTTGCCATACCTTTGTGTCCTGTAATTATGTCTGATGTGTGTGTTGGGTATTTCTGTAACATGTCCTCTGTCATATGTGTGGTAAAACATATAACTGCGTATCTAGCAACATTTATAGTGAACTACAGCAGTACGTGACCTATATTCCCAATTGTGCACATATTTTGTCCACGGGTTTGCCATTAACAAGTTGTTTGGTGTAATAGTAATGCATTTATTGGACTTTACACTCATTGTGATGGATGACATATTTCTTTGCACATCAGCTTGATGTATATCTGCTGTGGCTAGGTGGTGCATTGTCTTGCATACAGTGTGCCAGGTACTCTTGTATAGTCTTATATAGTGATTTTATTTTGTTGCTGTGCAGAACATGGTTCATTAGATAGAGTGAGCCAGGCACTTTCAAGCAGTTATGGGGTGAGCAGTGATAAGTGGTAGTTAAAGTGTTTCACTCTCAGTTAGCTAATAGGTTGCTATATATGGCAGTTCAGTGATATCTGTACTGTATAATGTTAAATTTGCCATATGACTTGCTCAGACATATATTTTTTCTTTATGTCTTCCAGGGATCATGGCATATCACAGAAATCCGAGCTATAGTAGTGCTGAAGATGAGATCATTACTAGCTGTATGATTCAGCACTACGGTCTAATGTTCTCACGAACCAGCAGGAGCATACTGCAGTGTGGCAAGATGTTGTCCGGAGGGTAAATGAGGTAGGCCTGCATAACCGGACACATGAGCAGGTACGCCACCACTGCACTGATCTACTCAGACATGTCCCTCAGCGTGCTTCTGATGTGCGGAGACAACAGCTTGCAACAGGAGGTGGTGTTAATATCCATCCCCCCTCACCAGAGTGTAGGAGCTGCTCCTGAGCCTCATGGCACCTGCCCAACAACAGCAGCAGCAGACATACACCATGATGGAGGTTGGAGCCACCCAGCAAGCACACATGGAGCATGCAGGTAACATGGCATATCTGTAGACTACTGTTATCTGTATTGGTAGATCATGCATATGTGAGATGTGGAGTATGTAGTTAGAAGATGTGGAGCCTGTTGTTGTGCAATACTGATCATTTGAAACATAATCTGTAGGCCTGTGAATATAAACTGTTGTTCTACTGTAAGATTGCAAACACACAGTAGCACTGCCACAGTTGTGGCCACTGACAAACTTTGTCATCTCTATGTAGGTCCCTCTGGGGTGACATCAAGGCAACGGACAGATGCTGGTGAGTGTGTTCTACATTTATTATTGTAAATAAAAAGTGCATGTCATAGTTAAGGTGTAGGTCATGTATACATGTAACACACCTACCCATAATGTATGCTGTGCATGTTTGGTGTAAGACCACGCACATCTCACTAATGTGATTAGCTGCATCAAACACATGCAATACCCAGATCATCTCAAACAAATGTGGCTACACTGTAGTAACCATTTCATAGGCAAGGTTAATACTCAGCATGTACATAACATACACAACTATGTCATACACAGAGCATTTTAACATGCTACACATAAAGGATTCACAAACCCACTGTAAAGACACACTCCATTATCCGAAATCTCATCCACACATTACACATAATATACTTGAGGGGTAGAGGCCTATCATGGGGCATTTAAACACTCTGCAACACACTACACATTCATGTCAGGGAATGCTCCTTATTGGCCTCCTTACAAACCCATGTAACAAATGGTTGTGAAATGGGGAATGTAGCCAAGGTAGTACAGTTCCAGTACAGCATGATTAGTGCTGGTTTGGGAAACATTTGTAGCCTTGAGTGACCACATGATGCTTCATGATGATGGCCTATGGTACTATACCCCATCCAGTTATTGTAACCACAGTACTACACATAGCTTTCATTGCTATACACCTCAATGTTGTGTGTGTGCAAACACATGCACCTCTAAACAATATGCATACCAATCACCATTTGCACAACTGACACATATATGTATTGTGATGCTATTGAGTGGCTAGGTCATATGACACACATTGGGTATGTGTGATGTTTAAATATGCAGTTGTGTTTTAGCATGCCATGTCATGGATGACACTGGCATGTCCACAATATGATCTACACTCACCATAACTACTGTACATTGGGTATGTGGACGAATGGTATTCCATCAATTATACATGCACCACTGATGATGTGTGAATACTCATCATGCATGTGCTAAAACTGTGTCCACAATTATTTGCTAAAGACACAGAGGCTGTAATCAGCATTGGATACCTATCTGACACACAGATACACATCCAGCCATGGTATGTAGAGCTGTGAGTTATGGTGCACAGTACATTACAGAGTTTTGAATACTTGCACAGCAGTGTTTGTGTCCATGTATGCATTGCGTTCCAGGGGGAGGCCAATCACCTAATAACAAAACACATGCATCAAAGCCATGTATACTGTTAGTAACAAGGACTGTCTACACTTGCACTGCATGCTGTTGAGCAACACATGTCCTGCATGCTGACGTGTGATATGACTGTTTTGCTTGTGATACTGTACCCCACCATCACATGCTATTGTGTATGTTCTGAGATTGCTGGTGTTTTGTGCGTGTATGTCTGCTTTAGGGAGCAGTGTATATGTGTGTGTGTGCATGTGCATTTGCATGTGTGTGTATGTGTGCATGTGGTCTGACATTGTGTTCAGGTCTTAGTGTGTTTCCTGTTTTCCTCTCACATGTGCTGAGGTGGGGCTGGTTTAGTACAGCAGGCAACCTGATGTCACTGAGACAGACAGTGATCATGAGGATAGGTGTGTTGAGGCACAGGCAGGTTTGTCAGGGTCTGTTGTTGGGCCACCGATTGACAGTACACAAGTCTCTACCCCATCCATGCCCACAGTCATACTGCCTGTACATCCATCATCACCATTGCCCTTAGCTGAGGGACAGTGTACGGTTGGCACTGGCCAGGAGGCCAGGACAGTGTGGTATCTATGGCACACGTATCAGGACACAGCAGCCATAGCCAGATGTCTGGAATGGTACCACATAGGCAGATGCCCAGGGGTTCTCGTCAGAGAACTGCTGGTCATCATCATGCCCCTGGCAGATGTGGCACAACTCTTTCAACCACACACATGTTCCAGGCTGTCATGGAGGCACAGGCACGAATGGCACAGTACACCAGACAGGGACTATCCGTGACCTATGTGTCAGGACAATGTGGGATGGTTGAGACATCGACGTGGACATATGTTAGCAACATCAGCAGCTGGAGGTCACCGTGGACGTCCAGCAAGTCACAGCTACTCCCGTAGTGCCAGTACCAGCCCCAGCAATGTTGGGGGGGCTGTCCATAGACCGTCCTAGAAGACCACGTGCACGTGGCTCTGGCCAGTCCTAGCAGGGACCTGGATCCAGTGGACATATGTCAATCTCTGAGGATAGTACCCAGTCTGGATTAGTACCTGATACTGTCTGTAGCAGCCCTGCCAGGCACAGGTTCCATATCCGTGGCCAGAGACGGTGATCTGTGAGATGGTGATTTGTAAAGCCTGCCAGGTTCAGTCTGCAGCTGTCCCACAAATCCCCGTATATGGCAGCCACATGGTGGAACTGTGTGCATGCAGACACACACACATAAACCAGAAACCTAGGGCAAACACTTACCTGCACACATTACATCAACATTGGCCCATAACAGTACTCATGGCCCTCGCACACACATTCATACACACATGTCGATTGTATGGCTCAGTGTAGGCCTCTGGCAAACCAACAACATACCCTGTGCATATGATGAAACCTGTGCCACCTCCTGTCATCTGTAACATTGATGCAGGAACAGGCTAACATGGTGCTGATGTACAGGGTGACTTTTATAAAGTATAGCAATGGTTGAATGTGTAGCATGTTGTCAGCAGGCAAAGTGTAATGATATCCTTGAAGGTGTAGCTGAGCAAGCATGATGCATTAAAACTGTAATTAACAATGTTGTATTGTTTCCACCAGTGTTTATTCCAATTGTGTTTTGTTTGCCCATGTGCCACTTGGCTCATGTGTGTAGTTGTGTCAGCATGTGTTATACAGTGGACAGTAAGTGTGGGCTGTGTGCAGCACAGGTTTGCAGGTGTACATTTGTGAAAATGGTGGAGGTGCACTGTCTGCATGTACGTGCATATTGGACACATGGGCAGGGTGACATGCCCTGTATTGGCCAGTAATAACACTCCATAGTTTCTATTGGTGGCCAGTATGCATTGTACTACACACGTTTTGGAACTTGAGTACGCATGTGTGTGTGTATGACACGGGTTGACACTGTGCTGTGGGTGATGCTGTTGTTACTATCTGTCATTGGTTTGCATTACTAAGGTTAATACTGCCCCAGCTGCATAATCCTGTATTAATTCACACTGTTCACCTACAGGGTTGCATGGACTGTGCTATCACAATCACAAGAAATTCTCACTTATACAGTAAAAGTGCATTAGTCTCATGGACCCCTGCCATAAACTAAATATATAATAGAAGGTGTGATGTTATACCAAAAAAGAGTTACATACCAAGAAGGGATAACCTCTCTGGTCAGTATCATTGGGAAAATTCAGTCCCTCAATAAACATACAAGGCAAGCTTCAAAATACAAAATGGCAATGATTCCAAAAGCAACACTAAAGCTTTCTTTACTGTTGTTCATAATCTACAGGGGAAATCTCAGATTGGGTCACAAAGTACTCTTATCTGACTGACATTACCAATTCCTTGTCAGACAGTTTGAATGCGGATTTCACCACTCTGTCGCTATACAAGGGCCACATTTCCAGACCTGCAGAACGTAATACTAATGATTCACAGACACTCTAGTTAAAACATCTCTTTAACAAGGTCCACACCACAGTGGCAATGGTACTGGACAGTGTCCCTGGCTGTGTCATACACAAGCTGACATATGAAGTCACCACTCACCTAAACGCTCTGTCCAGATGGAGCCTCTATACAGGTTACATACATGTGAAATGATGTACGGTAATGGTGTTCACAGTCCACAAGGGTTGAGATACAACATCTTCTTCTCCTTTCGGATACTCCCATTAGGGGTCGCCACAGTACATCTGTTTCCATGTCTTCCTGCCCTCTGCATCTTGCGCTGTTGCACCATCCATCTGCATGTCCTCTCTCACCACAGCCGTAAAACTCATCTTAGGCATTCCTCTTTTCCTGTTACCTGGTGGCCTCATCCTTAGCATCTATTTCATAGGTAGGTACTAGGCTATTGGCCCTAGGGCCTATATAAGCCTAGCCAAAAAATGTACCCTGGCTTTCGCCACCCAATAAAATTATTCACAATATACTCTGCATCCCTCCTCAGCACATGTACAAACCAGCTTCATCCTGCCTATCTGGCATGGTCTACTAACCTTCAAACCAGACCTGACCCTCTAATATACTTATTCTTAAACTTGTCCACTCTCGTCACACCCAGTGCAAATGTTAACATAAATTGATTAAGGATAGAACTACAACAGGTCCTGGAAACTCTCACCCTATAAGACAGACCAATGTTATCTGGAAGGCTATGGAGCACAGCATTATGGAACTCATTAACAGAGACATTATGAACCTGCAAACACTGCACCATACCCACTTAGGTTCTCTAAAGGCCATATCATGGCTCCTACACCTAGTAGACTTCAAGCCAGTCAACAAGGCTATAGGTGAGGGAGGGGAGGTCAACACAGCCAAGCTATAGCTCACCAGCAAATCATACCCATCCCACATACTGGTATTAGACATAACCTCAACAGACTGACCATAAATGATTGTTAGATGATGGCTTGACAACTGACGCACAGATGTAGGACACAGTAACATTTGCAGCCTCCATGTACTCTTCTATGCCAGTAACAAGTGGTATTCACCTGCACTCAGTCCTGGGACCACTCCTGTTTGGCATATAGCTTTCTTAGGTACAAGCAAACACAGTAGGGATATGTCTGCCCACGTTTGATGAAAATGCATACTGCGGGCTATACTTTATTCTCCAGAAGACACACACACATCCTCCAAAAGGGTATCATACAGATAAATACCTGGTGTCAAATTCATGCTGTAAAGCTATAAGCCTAAGAAAGCATAGTTATCCACTTTTAGAAAACAAAGTATCCCCAGAGTACCACATAGATAGTAGCCCTCAAAATGTGGAACATGTACTAATGTATACATAGAGCCATGTGTTAAGTCATCTCTCCTTTGATAATTACATTACCAAAGGGTTTTGGAAATCCCTCTGTGCAGCACATAAGCAATAAAGGGTTTGCATGCAGATCCACAGAGGTTGTTGCACACCTATAATGATTAGTCATCTTTGCCAGACTTCGCTTGCTTTGAAACAGGTTTCAAATATACCTCAAGCATAAACCCTCACTCACACTCTTCAGTAGAAACCGTGATGAGTGGATGTGAAACGGAAGCCATAGCCCAGGGATCACTGCAGTGGCTAAGCTTGTCACAAGCATACAGAAGTGACCTAAGGTCTGGAAAGCGCCAGCACGCTCTAGCAAAGATAACACATGCGTTCATGGAGAAAGTAGAGGACCCACTTATGAAATACTTGAGGTCACATGTATGTATATGGATTTGCCCCACCAGCTACCTTACATGTGTAATGCACATACAGTTGTCATTGTGATATGTCATACACTATAAAAATCAAAACCCACTCCACATTGGCCAACGGTGTCACACACCTGGAAGTGCGAGATTCAAACTCTTTCCTAACTACATTATGATACTACAGCAGTATGCATTTACACGACGCGCTATACACATTACTGGGATTTCACCTTTCCACAGGTATATTTGTAGGATGGTGACATCATCGGACTTGACAAAGATGAGTATACCACTTTTAAGGTGTTTGAGTAGTCTCCAAAAAGGTTGCTCCTCCCCAGGGAGACGCACACACACTCACACACACACACACTCACACACACACACACACACACACACACACACACACACACACACACACACACACACACACACACACACACACACACAGTTGGCAAGTGCAATGTTCTTAATCCAAACTAAGTACGTCTTTACACTTCATCAAGCAATATGAAGTTACAGGTTGCAATACAGACATTACTTGCTGACAGTTTGCACAAAGGTTTTTTTCACATTTGCTAACCTCAGCAGGCTTATCATACTAGGTGCATTGTGAGTGTATTGTATGCATAGGCCATGACCATATCATATATGGGTTGATGCACCACATGCTGGCACACACAGGGTCAAACCTTGAGTAGCATCTTACCTTCACCTACGTGATACTGCAATATAACAGAAAAATGATAAACTTCAACAATTGGCTGAGCTTCTGGTGTCATTCAAAGGGGATCCAGTCTCTGTCTGCCTGTGATGACATGATAGACAAGCCTTGTTGCTTCACTACATATGGTTTGCACCTGTCGCTCTATGCTTCTGAATACTGGCCAAGGCTCGTGCTGTCCTTATATTACCTTTTTTAGGCAAGGCTCAAAGGTTCATAGGTAGGTACTAGTCTATCGGCCCTGGGACCTATACAAGGCCAGCCAAAAAGGTACCCTGGCTTTTGCCACCCAAGAAATTTATTTTCCTGTGCCACTGTCGTGCAGAGACACAGACGTGATCCCCAGGGTGAATTTCCTATTTCCCATCCAATAATCAAGATTTTCCTTGAAGAGTGCTAATGAAGAGCTTTGTTTGATATAGGTAGGCAGTTTATTCTGGAGTATGTGAAGTCTGTGGGACAGGAATCTATCCCTCCGGCATGTTCTGTTTATTGTGGTGACAAGGTTTAGGTCCCTAGAGTGTGTAGGTTCATAGGTAGGTACTAGGCTATCTGCCCAAGGGCATTTATAAGCCTAGCCAGAATGTGTTGGCTTTCGCCTCCCTTTTAAATTAGTTACCTGGGCCTCTGTCTAGCAGGGCCACTGAAGTGATCCCAGGGGTAAATTTACAATTTCCCATCCACTCATCAAGATTCCTCTTGAAGAGAGTCTGCAAGGGGTTCTGCCCAACATCAACTGGGATTCAATTCCAGAGTGAGGGAAGTCTCTGGTACAGGAATCTATCCCTCCAGCACATCCTGTTTATTGCTTTGCTGAGGTTTAATTCACTGGAGCGTGTGGCTCTAAGAGATTTATTTTTCTTGAGGTGGAGCATGTCCATTAAGTCCGGGTTGGACATGGCTTTATACATCAGGCATAGATCACCTCTGAGCAGGCAATAAGCAACTGAGCAGAGCTGGAGTTTCTCTAGTCGTGCTGCATAGGGCATCTCTTTGAGGCCCATGATCCTCTTGGTGAAGTACTTCTGTGGTCTTACCAGCTGTTGCATGTGCCAATTAAGGTACATACCAAATGGGGCATTGTACTCTATTATTGGCCTAATGAGTGATGAGTAGAGTGGCACAATGACCTCTCTTGATCTAGAGGTGAACACTTTTGTGATTAGGTGGGCTTCATAGAAGGAATAACTAACCACTTTGCCAATGTTATTATCAAAGGAGAGGTTACCATCTACCTGGGTCCCCATGTCCCTAATTACATTTTCCGTACCTAGTGGATTACCACATATGTGGTAATTTGTGGGCACTTTGTTTTTTCCAAAGAGGATGACTATGCATTTTTTGCCATTCAGCTTGAGGCCATGGTTTTGACACCAGGTATCTGTCTCTGTAAGACCCTTCTGGAGGATGTCTGCGTCAGCCAGAGAGTCGATTATGGCCCCCAGTTTACAGTCATCTGGGAACTTGGTCAGCCATAGTCCTCCCGTGCTTGCCTGTACCTCAGAGAAGTATATACTGAATAGGAGGGGTCCCAGGACCAAGACCTGCGGGATGTCACTTGTGACAGGTTTAGAGTCGGACATGGCACCTGCAACTCTGACCATGTGTGTTCTATCCGTGAGCCAGTTGGCCACCCATCACGTGACATAGGGGTTAATGTTTAAGCTGGTAAGCTTGTTTATGATGCCAGAGTGGGGAATGGTGTCAAAGGCCTTAGTGAGGTCAAGGTAGGCTGTGTGGACTACCTTCCCTTCATCTATGGCCTTGGTAACTGTTTCAAAGAAGTCAACTAGGTTTAGGAGGCAGGATCTGCCTTTAACAAAGTCAAATTGGGTAGAGTCCAGTATCTGGAGGTTCCCAGTGTCTCTGAGTTCCATGATAATTCGCTCCATAGCTTTGCAGTCCAGGCTGGTCAGGCTTATAGGGCGATAGTTCCCAGGTTCTCTTGTGGCACCACCTTTGTGGAGCGGGATGATTCTTGCTGTACGCCATTCTTTGGGTACATAGCCTGTGGTAAGGTAGAGCCTGAACAGTGAATGTAGGTGAGGGTTTAGTTCCTTTTGGAGCTCGTGTAAGACGCAGCCTGGGACACCATTCAGTCCCATTGATACTGTGTTCCTTGCTTTGGAGAGGGCTGTTTTTACCTGCATGTCCATGAAGTCTGGGGCTCTGCATTCTTCTGGGATGGACACGGGCCCTTTTGGGGGTGAGGGGGGGGTGAAGTTTGCACTGAACTTGTCCACCAGGATGTTGGCAATGTCAGTTGGTTCAGTGTATTTTTTGCCATTTTGCAGTAGCTGAAAGCATATCTGACAGTTGCCACCTAAATGTTTGATATAGCTAAAGAAAGCTTTGTGGTTATATTTAGATTCCTTGGCAATTTTTCTTTAGAAACTGGACTTTGATTATTTTATGAGCGATCGTAGTTTCTTGCTAATAATGATCAGTGATGCCTTTCCTTTTTGGAATTTTGCTATATCATGTTAGTTTCCTCCTTCTGTTGTATAGCTTATTTATGGGCAAGGACCACCAGATTGGTTTCTTCTTTTTGGAGGAGTGAGTCTTGGTTTTTATTGGGATGGCTCGATCCATGCATCCCTGTAGATGCTCATAGAATGCACTTGTAAAGGATTCTGCAGATTGGCCCCGCGGTGGTGGTGCTGCAGTAGCATTGTCGCCTCACAGTAAGGTGCTGTCCGGTTCGATTCTCAGTTAGAGCGTCGTCTGCATGGAGACATGCGTGAATGGGCGTACCTTTGTTGAAGGTTGTGCGTCAGGGCTGGTAACTCGGCACGTAAAAATCAGTTACCAATCATTAGCAGACCGGAGTTCCGCTGTGGCAACCCCTAACCGGGAAAAGCCGAAAGACACAAACAAATCCTGTAGCAAGGGGGCTTTGAAACTTTCCACTTCGGTCTTGAGAAGTGTGAAGTTTGCCTTTGAAAAGTTTTCCACAGTGGTTTTGTTGACTGGGGGGGGGGGTCGGGATGTGGATGTCCAGTGTGATTACTTCATGATCTGATATTACCAGCGAGGGGTTTACCTTTGGTGTGGATCACTGATCCCCCATGTTGGTGATGATCAGGTCCAGTATGTTGTTACCTCTAGTGGGCATGGTGACCAGCTGTTCCAGGCCGTTTTGAGTTTATAAACTCTAGGAAGCATTGGGCAAAGGACTTTGTACTCGAGTAATTCTCCCAGTCATTGTTTGGGTAGATGAAATCTCCTCATATCATGGTGTTTGGTAGGACCTTTATATTTCCCAGTGTTCTCAGGAATACTGAGTGAGGGTCCTGAGACAAGGTATGTGATCTGTAGCAGGCTACGATCTGACAAGCAGCTTTGCCCAATGTTAGTTGCACTTGCATGGTCTCCAAGGCCTCGTGCTGTGCCACTAACCTGGAGGTGTGGGTATCCTTTATGAAAATGGATACACCCCCTCCTTTTGTATTTCAGTCTGGGTTTTGGGGCCGGCGCTCAGAGGGATTGGGATGGAGCATGTCCAACAACTCTGTGTTTGACATAGCTTTGTATGTTAGGCAGAGATCACCTCTGAGTAGGCATATGCGACAGAGTAAAGCTGTAGTGTTTTGAGACGGTATGTGTATGGCATGTATTTGAGGCCACTAATCCTCTTTGTGAGGTATTTCTGCAGGCTTTCCAGTTGTAGATGTCTTGTGAGGTACATAGCAAAAGGGGCATTGTACGCTATAATGGATTTAATGAGTGATGAGTAGAGGGGAACAATGACCTCTTTTATTCTGCATGAGACACCTTTTGTGATGAGGTGTGCCACATAGAAGGATTTCCTGACTACTGTGGTGATGTGATTATCAAAGGAGAGTCTACTGTCCACCTGTGTCCCAAGGTATCTTATCACACTTTCGGTGTTAAGTATACTACCACCTGTGTTGTAGTTCATGGGTGCAGTGTTTTTACCAAAGGGGATGACAATGCACTTTTTGGCATTGAGCTTGAGGCCATGGCTTTGACACCAGGCATCTGTCTCAGTGAGCCCTTTTGTAGGATGTCCACATTGTTAGTAGTCTCGATTATGGCTCCTACTTTGCCGTCATCTGGAAACTTCATTAGCCAGACACCTTCCATGTTAACCTGTACTTCAGAGAAGTAGATACCAAACAGGACAGGACCCAGGACTGAACCCTGTGGTTCTCAACTTGTTACTGGTCCGAAGTCGGACTTGGAGTCTGCTACTTCCACAGTGTG
The DNA here is from genome assembly GCF_019279795.1 of Protopterus annectens. Lineage (NCBI taxonomy): Eukaryota > Metazoa > Chordata > Ceratodontiformes > Protopteridae > Protopterus > Protopterus annectens. Next base: position 115,713,431 of record NC_056734.1, read on the forward strand.
GGTTGTGTCAGTGAGCCAGTTGGCAACCCATCTTGTGACATAGGGATTTTTAACTAGTTTAGTGGGTTTATCCATAATTCCAGAGTGGGGCATGGTGTTGAAAGCCGTGGCAAGATCTAGATAGGCTGTGTGAACCACATTACCCTTGTCTATGGCTTTGGTGACTGCTTCAAAGAAGTCTTATCAGGTTTAGGAGACATGATCTGCCTTTTACAAACCCAAAATGGTTGTGGTCCAGAGTTTGGAGATTACCAATGTCGTTGTTTATAAGTTCCATGATGATACGTTCCATGGCCTTGCAGACCAGGCTCATCAGGCTAATGGGGTGCTAGTTCCTGGGGTTCGTGGTGGCCCCCTCCTTGTGTAGTGGGATAACCGTCGCTGTGCACCATTCAGCAGGCATAAAGCCTGAGGTGAGGCTATGATTGAACATGGTATGTAGTTGTGGTGCCAGTTCGTGTAGAACGCAGCCTGGGATGTAATCTGGTCTCATGGATGCTGTGTTCCTGGCTTTGGAGAGTGGTTTTTACCTGTGCAGCCATGATGACAGCAACTTTGCATTCTTCCGGTATAGAGATGTGCTCTTTCATGGGTGAGAGGGGGGGTAAAGTTAGCACTGATCCTATCTGGCAGGCTGTTGGCAATATCAGTTGGGACTGTATATTTAGTGCCATTGTGCTGTAACTCAGATCAGATCTGAGTGTTGCCATTGAGATTCTTGACATAGCTATAGAATGCTGTGTGGTTGTCTTTAGAATCAGTGTCAACTTTGTTTTCGTAACTAGCTTTGGAGGATTTTATCAGGGATCGCAGCTTCTTCCTGAGGCTGACCAGGGAGATCCTCCACTCATGGGATTTTACCCTCTTTTGCAACAGTTTCTTCCTTCTGTTGTGCAGTTTGTTTATGGCAGGGGACCACCAGATTGGCTTCCTTTTCTTGGAGGATAGCGTCTTGGTTCTGTTTGGGATAGCACGATGCATACACTCATGTAAGTGCTTATAAAGTGCAATTGTGAAGGATTCAGTAGTTGTAACAGTATTGTCCATCTGCATGGGTGTCCTGAAGTTCAGCACTTCTGTCTTAAGAAGCATGAAGTTGGCTTTGGAGACTTTTTTTTAACATGGTTTCCTTAATGGGGAGGGTGGGTCCAGAATGTGGATATGTAGGGTAATTAGCTTATGGTCAGATGGGACCATTGAGGCGCTGACTTCAGGTATGGAACACCAGTCACTCAGGACAAACCAAACCGCATAACCATCACAAATAACCACAAAGTTAGCTAAATACTACTCATTGCCAGAAGTCTCAGCCTCCAGATGCACACACTCAAGGCGCATCTCAGTATGGAGAATATTGATGTCTGTGCAGTAACAGAAACCTAGTTCAAGGCTCCAGAGAGCACACCAGCACTACCAGGATACTACTCATTCCATACCTTCCAGCATCAGGACCTGGATCATAGCACATAGGGTGCGGATGTATCCATATTCATCAAGGATACCTACACCTCTCTCTACATGCTCTGTACAGGATATGTACCCATAGAATGTTGCACAGCAACATTCTTCACACTCCACAGGGGTGAGGCCACAAACACCCCTTGGCATTCATGCTCTATGTGCCTGATGAGTCTGCTCTTTAAGGCAATGGAGCCAGTCATAATGGAAGTCAACAATAAAGAGATTGTGAACCTTCACACAGTTGAGCATACCCAGTTTGGCTTCATCATATGCAGATCACGCCTCCTGAACGGGTGGATTTCTTTGAGACCGTTACCCAGGCTACAGATGATTGAAAAGAGCTCAACATAGCCTACATATACCTCACTACAGCCTTTGACACCATTCCCCAATCTGGTATCATAGATGAACTCACCGACCTGGGCATGAATCCATACATCACAAGATGGATTGCAAACTGGCTCACAGATAGATTCCACAAATTAAGAGTTGCTGGCTACATGTCGGACTCTACACTGGTAACAACTGGTGGCCCCCAGGGTTCAGTCCTGGGGTCCCTCCTGTTTGTTATAGACTTCTTAAATGTACATGCCAACACAGGAGGGTTGTGATTGACTAAGTTTGCTGGGAACTGTAAAGTGTTTGCCATAATAGATTTCCCAGATGACAGAATTATTCTCCAGAAGGGACTCTATGAGACAAATGTGTGGTGTCAGAATCATGGCCTCAAGCTCAATGTGGAGGAATGTATAGTGATCCACTTTGGTGAAAACAAAGTACACGCAAACTACCGCATAGGTGTTACCTCTTTAAAACTGAGAAGGTAATAAGGGATCTGGGGACACAAGTAGATGGTCATCTTTCCTTTGACGACCATGTTGCCAAAGTGATTGGGAAATCCTATGTGGCCCACCTAATCAACAAAGGGTTTGCATCAGCATCCGAAGAGGTAGTGGTGGCCCTCTACTCTTCAGTCATCAGACCCATCATTGAGTACAATGCACCATTTTGGATGTACTCTACTATGCATATCCAGCAGCTGTAGAGACCACAGAGGTACCTCACCAAGAGGATTACTGGCCTCAAACAGTTGTGTTATGCAACACAACTGGTAAAACTAAATCTATTCTTCGTTGCATACCGCCTACTCAGAGGCACACTCTGCCTAACATATACAGATCCATGTCCAACACATAACTGCTGAGCATGCTCCATCTACATATAACAAAATTGAGTCGCCCTACACACTTCAGGGATATGAACCTCATCACAGCAATGAATACAACATGCCGGTGGGATAGAGTACCATCCCAGACACTTGCCTTACTGTGGAACAGAGTCCCAATGTACATCAGACAGAGCCCCTCACTGACACTGTCTTCAATAGGAGCCTTGATGAGTGGATGGGAAACAGACAATTCACACCAGCCATCACATCAGCAGCCCCACTAGAAAGGGGCTTAGTGTACTATTAGAACAAGGGCTTGGGAGACTACCCAATAGGGGCAAAAGCTGCACAACTTGCCTAGGCTAACATATGCCTTATTGAAGATAGGTTCATAGGTATGTAGTAGACTATGTGACAGGTACATACTTCATTGTACCGTCATGTTGTACAGCAGGCACATGGACCACATATACTGTAATGCTTACAGATACTGGTGGCTGTTATGTACACTGGGTGAGATGTGCACCTCATGTCTTTTGTGCCATTGGGATGTGTGCTGGGTGGGACAGTCCCGGATGGCTCCCTGTCATGGTCACCCTCTTACACACATCTCTGCCCATCCATCTTTGGCTTAATATACTGTGTTCCCCCTACATATGTATATAGGTACATAGGTAGGTAATAGGCTATCTGCCTGAAGGCATATATTAGTAAGGCCAGAGTGTGCAGCTATCACCACCCATGGAGTTAGTTCCCAAGGCCTCTGTGTAGTAGAGCTGATGAAGTGATCCTGTTAAGGAACAGTAAAGCAGGTGTGAGCGTGTTTACCCGACTTTGCTCAAATTTGCCCGACTTTGCCCAACATTGCTCAACGTTGTGCTGGTTAGTGCGGTGCGCAGCTATGTGCAATTGAATTTAAATATGCTCAATACTGGTAAAATGTGCTTAGCAGTGCTTTATATTGCTTAAAATAGGGCACTCATGCCTCAGGTGGTGCTGCAGGGCTGCCTATGTCGGATGCACATAGTACACTCCCTATACATGTTTGAAAACAGGTAGTGTCAAGTTAAGCATCCCTTTTACTGTATGTGCGAGTTAGAGAGAGTTGTCATTTCCAGGGTTCCTACTGAGTCAGTGTATGTGTTATGCGTTGCCTCTTTGCCAAGGCCAGGGCATACTGGGCACGCCTCCTTCTGCCTACTGGGGCAGGCTCAGGTTGTTCCTCCTCTGAGTCACGCTGTGCATGTGCAGGCCTTGGCAATGATGGGGGGCTGTTTGGCCCTGCCCCATGCTGTTCCTGCTGCAGCTGTTTTTGAAGGATCATATTGTGTAGCATGGCACATACCATGACAATTTGGGTACATGTAGTTGGTGAGTACTGCAAGGCACCACTAGATGTGTCCAGGCATCAGAACCGTGACTTGAGCATCCCAAACACACGCTCAATAATGTTTCTTGTTTGTGCGTGTGCCTCATTATGGAGTTCTTGTTCAGGTGTGTGTGCGTTTCTGATGGGTGTCATCAGCCACGGCTCCAGTACGTATCCAGCATCCCCCACTAGGTGACCGTCAGGGATGTCCCCATTGGCAAATCTCTGGTACAGCTGCGTCAGATGCCAGATGTGGAAATCGTGATAGCTTCCAGGGCAGCCAGCACACACATTCATTATTATGCCCTGGGCATCACACACGACCTGGCAGTTGATGGAGGGAAAACCCCTGCGGTTGATGTAGACCCTACCCCGCTCACTGGTTGGTGCTTTGATGTGTATGTGCATGCAGTCTATTGCACCGACTACCTCAGGGTATTCTGCTATTTGGTGGAAAAGATGCATATTGCTGGACAATGCCTCAAGGGAATTGGGGAAATATACGTGCTCACTGACATGTGCTGACATGGCATCCAGGAACTGGTGCAGTACCCTGGATGCTGATGCCTTTGAAATCCCCATCATATCACCAGTTGGTCTCTGGAAGGTACCTGTAGCTAGTATTCTTAGGCCAACACATACCTTGGTATCCACTGGGATGGGTTCCCCTCTGTTGGTTCTGTGTGTGAGGCGTGGCCGGCGCAGCTCAACAGTTTGCTGCAGGAGGACTCTGTCCACCCTATAGCGCTCCACTATCTCCAGCTGATGTAGCCTCTGGTAGGTTACCCTGGGTCTGTACACTCTTCTCCATCTCCTCACTGTGGGTTGCTCAGCAGCATTCACAACATCACCACCCTCAGCACCTTGCACATGTTGGTTTATGATAGCAAGAACAGCCCCTAACATTTTGTCTGAAGTTTTTAAGCTTTCCCTCTTTGTATACTGCAGTGTTGCAGAGTTCTTTGGGAAAAACCGGGAAGAATGCTGTTTGCAGAGTTTAAAGGACTGGGCTGGGCTATTCTGCTACCTGTGTAATTGGCTGATTCTGATATATTTCACCTGGCAGCTCTGCTAGTTCTCCTTGGTTAACTTCCTACTACTTCTTTTCCTTTTTTTCCCTTTCTGTTTCCGCCCAGGGTAGCGCTGTGCAAACAAGCGCACACGCGGTGTGCACGTTTGCAAGAAATTTCAGATATATTCACGGCATACGCCTTTGGTTTCTGGTTTTCAAAAAGGACAACTGTAGACACGCCTCTTGCAGTCCTGAGCAACTCAGGGCAAACACAAGACACTGTGCTCCAATAAGCTTACAGTCTTTCTGACACACCTCCTCATGATGTTACCTGTATTCTACTCTACTACTCCCCTACTCCTACACTTACACTCTTGGGACATGGCTCACATGCTGGGGAAAATTGGGATTCACTATCCTTATCCTCATTTGCATAGGATTGCCTACTAATGCATGGTTACATCTCTCACACTGAGCTTTCCCCCCTTGGCAACCACTACTCCGTGACCATGTTGTCTTCAGCCTGCCATTCACCTGCATGGCAGGATAAGCTTTTTAGTGAAAATGGCTATTTTTGGCTCTTTTTAAATTATTTTCTGTTTTTTATTTAAGCGCTGCACGTTTGCGCGGTGCTGCGCTACGCTTAAACATTGGAGATCGGGGGAAAAAAGTTAGATTTTAATAATTTTAAACATTTATAAATGCCAATGGCCTTATGTTTGGCCATTGGCATACTTTCTCAACTGTATGCATCCTTTATTTGGAGCTGTTATAGCTCCGTTTAGCTATTTGCAGAATGGTACTGCGTTACCAACGGAGTACATTTCTGCAGATAACACTACTCTTCCACGGACAGGTTAGTGTGTTTCCTGGATTGCAAATTTACCTCATTTGCATAGCTTTCAGCAGCAAATGATGTAATTTGCATACCATGACGCTGTCCGTGCAAGAGTAGCTTTAGAAGTTCTCATGCACGCCCCTGCCCGTTGTTGCTGGATCGCTCGGCAGACATATTGGCTGTCTGATGTCTTACTCTACTCTACAACTCTGTGCAAGCATTCATAAACGCGGCCCTATGTCTATGATAATGGTCTATATAGAGGGCTGTTCTTTTAATATACTGTATATCCACTCAATATTATGATTGTTGCCTTTATATGTGTAATAACACATAAACAGTAGTGCAGAAAGGAATTAAATCAAGTTATATCAACCACAATTCTGTAACTTCTTTTATATTATCTCTCTTTTTTTCTTTTTTTTTTTTGTTTTTTGTTTTTTGTTTCCCCATCTCTGTAGATGAAGTGTATTCAAAGGGACTACTTTACAGCCTTTTAAGGTGTTTAGCACAGAGTTTAGGGTGTATTATACAAGTTAACTTATCCAGACACAATTTCTGTGCGAGCGGATGCTCAACAAAAATAATAAATACTTTAAATTAACTCTCAGATTTGGTTTTTATACTTCATTATGCTAATGTGTGTCTATTTTACGGTGAGCTTCCCTTGCGATCAGTTGCCACCTTAAATCCTTTACATCAGGCAAGGGAGGTACTGTTATGAAGGAGGTGCGTAAAGGCGATTGTACGCTTTCACAAGCCTTCCGGTAGTTCATTATCTATCTACAATGTAAGTAAACTAATCTCCTTTGGATTCTTGTATATAAAAAAAAAAGAAAAAAGCTTTTTAAGTAATCAAATAAACAGGAAGAACCACACTATAACTCGTGGCTCTTGATGTTCGTGACTCAAAGGACTAACTGACAGAGTTTCATTGCAGCAGTGTGCTTCTAGGTAAAAATACTATATTTTGGCTTCTCTCTTCCTTTCCCCTCTCTTAATAGTCTATGTAGAACACGCAGTAACTACAAAGTGGCACGTTCTAATTAATGTTATTTGAATCAAGAGTGTGCAAGATAATCTTAACGTTTTTTTGAAAAGGAAGCACTAACTGATGCACAAGGTTGTTTCAAGTGAAAAAATTGTCAAAGCTCAACAACGGAATTCCGTTTAAAGTGACTCTGTTTCTTTCACATTTTAAAGTATAGATATTAATGTTTCTATTTAATGTGAAATTGAATTGTAATGATGTCAGTGACCCACAGAAGCTATGTCGAAAACTGTCAGTTACTGTCAAACAACAATCAAGTAAACTAGATGATCTGAAGTAGGAGAATTCATTTGTCAGCAACCTGTGGGTATGGATCCGATATCGGATCCGAACCGGCATGGTTTATCCAGCTATGGATCCGAGCTCCTAGCTCCTCCCCTCACCCATAATGCCCTGCTCTCCCAACATGACCTCAGATCTAGTTTGCCGCGCATGGTGTAGGCTGGATTTTTCTGAGCTCCAAAGCTAAGTTTTATATTTTCTTAATTAAGGGTTTTAAAACTTTAAATTTTATTTACTTGTGTGAAAGTTATAGGTTTTCCTTTTATCTTTATATTTTTTGGGTTAATTTAACTTAGTTTTTACCCTCCCCTCGCTGGTACGTGGCTGTGTGTGTGTGTGTGTGTGTGTGTGTGTGTGTGTGTGTGTGTGTGTCTTTTGGGGCCTTCGTGTGAGTGTGTTAATTTCTTTTATTACTATTTAAAAAAAAAAAAAAAAAAAAAATAGTTATGTCTGAGGCCCCAAAGGCAATTTTTTCAAAGTGCTCCGAGTGTGGCCATAAGCTTTCACCTGCTGATGGCCACACTCGGTGCGTTCGATGCCTTGGGGTTGAACACCTCACTTCAGGGTGTTCAATCTGTGCAGGGTTCAACCCCAGGGCATTGAAGGAGCGGAGGTCGAAGCTGGTCTTGGCAGGACTCTTGCCCCCAGACTCGACTTCGGCCCTCGCCCCCTTGGTGGTCACTGCTTCGGCAGTCCCTGCCTTGCCTGCTCCCCCTCCTCCACCCGGGACTCAAACTCCCGCCAAAGGGTCGGAGGAGAGGGAAGTCAGGAAAAAGGACCGGAGAGAGAAGCACCACAAGCGGCGGGCCGAGACCTCCGTTCGCCCCGCCTAAGCGGGCTTCTCCTCCGGCCTCTCTGGCTGCTGGCTCTCCCCCTCCTCGGCTCCAGTCCCCGTGCTTTTCACCGGAGCCTGAGGATGAGGAGACCCGACCTCCTTCGAGGCTATCGAGGCGGCACTCAAGGCCTACCTCGGTAGCCTCGTCGAGGTCTACTTACAGCCTCTCCGATGCTGATCTGGACTGGATGATGCGAAGGTTCATCCAGGCCCAGATGCAGATGGGAGTGCTCCTGCCCCCCCCCTCTGGGGGGGGAGCTCGACCCCATTTTTTAAGCCCATTGCTCCTTCTCCGACCTGCTACCCGGGTTCGGAGCGCTCGGAGCCGGGCAGCCTCGGAGTCGGGGGTGGGTCGGCGCCGACAGTACTGGGTACTTCGGATCCGACCCTGCCCTCGAGTCTGTCGGATCCGACCTCTCGGAGCCTTGGCCCGAGCTTAGGATCCGAGGGACTCGGTGTGCCTTTGGCGCCGTCATTGTCGGATCGCACTGGTCCCTCGGATCCGAGGGGCTCTGCGCCGGCTCCGATCCGCTCATCGAATCCGAGGGGGAGCCGACTTTCGGATCCTATTGTCGAGGCTGGCTCCCCCTCTGCTTTTGATGTAGTGGAGAGGGCTCTGTTGAGGGCATCCGGACCCCCGGCCCTTGCTTCGGCTCCATCCCGCACTCCATCTGCTCTGGGCCATGCTTCCATCACCCGGCCACTGGGACAGCCCGCTTCACTGCCCCAAGCAGTTCCTACGGTTCTGGACACTGCTGGTGAGGGCTCCTCGAACAGCCCCCCCGAGGAAGCACCTCGCAAGCATTCGTGTAAGAGGAGGCACATAGACTCCCCCGAGTCTTTGACTGAAGACACTGACTTGGAGGAAGGGGAAGGCTCCCCAAGATCACCCCCTGAGGATGTCTCCTTTGGAGACATCATGGAAATGTTACGGATTAGAGGTGGGTGGTCTGCCCCAAAGTCTTCCTCGGACGAGTCAGTGTTCTTGGAGGCATTTGAAGCGGGCCCGACTACCTCTTGGGTATCCCCTCCTGCTGACCCCCTGGTGGACCTTATTACCACCAGGGCGTGGAAGGAACTGGACACCGTGGAGCCAATCCCTAAGAGGCCCGACAGGATCCTTAGCCTCCCCAATGACCGTGCCCACTGGAGCAAGGGACCCCCGGTAGATGCCATGTTGTCTAAGAGGGAACTCGCCCAGGAGAGTCCCTCAGTCCATCCCCCGAGCAAGGAGTCTCGGATGATGGACCGTTTGGGGAAGCGAATGTTTAGTTCAGCGACCTTCTCAGTGAGGGCGCTCAACTATTTGGCATACGTCATTAGGATGCAGCGCGATCTTGTCAAGGAATCCGCTGCATCCCCTCCAGAGTCCATGTCGGAGGAGGACAAACTTATGCACGCCACCCGTATGGCCACTCTTCGTTCTGTGACCAACACCTTTATGCGGTTACTTTCCCACACTACCGAGGGAGCCGCTAGAGCTGCAGGAGCGGGCCTAGTCACAAGACGGCAGGCCTGGCTCTGCCACTGCGATTTTATGGAGCCCTTCAAGGCGTCATTCGCGAACGCCCCCTTTGACGGTTCTGCCCTTTTTGGGAAGACGATTCGCGACACCTTGGTTCAGAGTGAGAAGGACGGGAAGACGCTGTCTGCCGTCGGAGTCCGCTTCTCTGTGCCCCAGAGGTCCTACTCTAGGGACCAAAAGGGCCAGAAGAAGATGTGGTTCCGGAAGTCGCAGCACTCCCAACCCGCTCCGGACAACCAGTCCTTCCGCGGCAGAGGAGGACAGGGAGGACGCCGCCCTAGGGGCAGAGGGGCTCCCAGGAACTTTGGGTCCAGGGAACCTTTCTCTGAACGGCCCACGCAGCAACCCTGAGGGGTTGCCTGACTGCTCCACTCTGGAGGCAGTCGGGGGACGTTTCTCGAAGCACCTAGCGGCATGGGAGTCCATTACATCGGACCGCTGGGTACTCCAGATTATATCCAGAGGTTACAAGATCCCCGTTTTTCATGTCCCAAAGTTAAAAACCCTCCCCGATGTTCCACCCGATCAGAGGGAGGCCACTTCAGCAGAAATTGGCCATCTGCTGAGAAAAAGAGCCATCCAGCCCGTCCCCCCAGACCAGATCGGATCAGGGTTCTACTCCAGGTTCTTTTTAGTGCCAAAAAAGACGGGGGACCCAAGACCCATTCTGGGCCTGTCCCTGTTGAACCTAGCAGTTCCCAAAGAGAAGTTCCGGATGGTCACTTTGCAATCCATCCTCCCCCTTCTAGGGGAGAATCACTGGATGTGCTCTATAGACCTCAAGGATGCGTACTACCACATTCTGATGGACAGACGATCCAGGAGGTTTCTTCACTTCCGGCTGGGAGCCAGTCACTACCAGTTCAGGGTCCTTCCCTTTGGTCTCACCACAGCCCCCAGGGTGTTCACCAAAGTATTAGCAGTGGTTGCGGCCCACCTGAGGCTTCAGGTGGTGCAGGTCTTTCCGTAACTAGACGACTGGCTTCTCACCGCCCCAACAAGGCATCTACTCTCTTTGGCAAGAGACTCCTTTCTTCGTCTAGCTCCCTGGCTAGGCATCACGGTAAACATAGAAAAGTCCAACCTGGTCCCTACTCAAATGATAGAATTTATAGGAGCCAGGTTAGATACGAGAAATTTAAGAGCCTTTCTCACAACCGACAGAGATCGGAATCTACGACTCCAGGTGCGGGCCATCCTTCACTCCAGCTCAACACCTGCGGACTTGATCTTGAGGGCGCTAGGGTCTATGGCGGCAGCGATTTACTCTTCTTCCGCTCGCCCGCTTGAACATGCGGGTACTTCAATGGACACTTCAGGTGCAATGGTCATTTCTCTCCCACCCCCTGTATCATCCCATTGCAATTAGCAAGGCTTGCAAGCGGTCTCTCTTGTGGTGGCTCCATTCCCCGGACCTCCACAGGGGCCGCCCCTTTTGTGCATCTCCCCCTCTCGCCACAGTGACAACGGACGCTTCCCACCTCCGGTGGGGGGGGGGCATTTTGCGGGCCGGACGGTCCAAGGCACGTGGAGCGATTCAGAGACCTCCCTGCATATCAATGTTCTGGAAATGAGGGCGGTGCTCTTGGCGTTGCAAGCACTTCAAGCCCTCCTTCCCCTGGGAACAATTGCGATTCAATCAGACAACATGTCGGTGGTCTGGTACATCAACAAACAGGGGGGAACCAGGTCTTACCCTTTATGTTGAGAAGCCACGAGAGTGTGGGAATGGGTGATCTCCACCAACCGCCTTCTCATCGCAAAGCATATTCCGGGTCGGACCAACATCCTAGCGGACAAGCTCAGTCGCACCATTCTCTCCCCATACGAGTGGTCTCTCAATTCTCAAGTAGCGAAACGTATCTTCGCACAGTGGGGGACTCCCTGTTGCGATCTCTTTGCTTCTCCCTTAAATGCCAAGTGCGACAGTTTTTTCGCTCTAATCCCCCCTCCAGGGGATTCTCCGAGAGACGCTCTGGTGCATGCTTGGCCTCCCGGTCTTCTTTATGCATACCCCTCTCTACCTCTGATGCTACAAGTACTTCAGAAAGCCTCTCGGTTGGGGTGCAGAATGATCCTCATTGCCCCATTCTGGCCTCGACAGATCTGGTTCCCTTACCTAAGGTCTCATTCAGTGAATCCACCTTGGATTCTAGATCCCATTCCGGATCTGATATCACACCCATCGAACCTACCAACTCCGAACCTGGACAACCTGAAGTTGACTGCTTGGCTGCTCCAGTTCCACTCCTAATCAGGACTCCCGGTATCTCGTCCCCAGTTAAGGCCATTCTGGTAGCGGCCCACAAGCCCTCTACCAGAAAAATTTACCGCAGTAAATGGAAGCGTTTCTCCATTTGGGCAGAGCGGCAAGGCCTAGATCCTTTCACGGTTCCCCTTCCTTTGGTTCTAGATTTCCTTACTACTCTCTTTAATGATGGCGCCAGTAGTTCCATGGTCAAAGTTCAACTGGCGGCCATATCTCATTACCATGTTGGACATGATTCAGGGTCTCTTATGTCAGCTAAGTTATGCAAGACCTTCCTAAAAGGCACCTTTTTGCTCAGACTCCCGGTCAAAGAAATGGTTCCCCCGTGGGATCTTTCCTTGGTACTTCAGGCCTTGACCGCTCCCCCCTTCGAACCTGCGGCCACAGTCGATCTTAAATTCTTGTCCTTTAAGACTGCTTTTTTGGTAGCCATTACTTCGGCTAAGAGAGTTTCTGAGCTTCAGGCCCTGTCCATGAAACCGCCTTATTTGATTTTTCATCCGGACCAGGTGTGCCTCAGGATCAATCCCTCCTTTCTTCCTAAAGTAGCTTCGGAAGCTAACATTAATCAGTCCATCAACTTCCCTGTTTTCTTCCCTAAGTATCAAAACAAAGGCGAATACAAGCTGCATTCCTTGGATGTTCACAGGCAGCTTCGTTTTTACCTTCATAGGACAGCTGGTCATAGGCAATCAGACCAGTTGTTCATTTCTTTTGCCAAATTCAATCTGGGTAAACCAATTTCCAAAGTTTCTTTGTCACGCTGGATTTCTCAGTGTATTCTGTTGGCGTACCAAGCCTCTGGGAGGCCCGCACCGGAGGGAGTCCATGCTCATTCGACCCAGTCTGTCTCTACTTCAGCGGCCTTTAAGTCTAGGGTTCCTCTGGATGACATTTGTTCAGCAGCCACTTGGGCTTCATCTCATACCTTTATTACTCATTACAAGCTGGACGTCACGTCTAGAGGTAGAGCATCCTTTGTCTCCGCGGTGCTCCGGAATATCCTTCCATGATGGCCACCCAAGATTCAGGTAGCTGGGGACTCAGTCCCACAGGTTGCTGACAAATGAATTCTCCTACTTCAGATTTAGAAGTTATGTACTTACCATAACTTTCCATCTGAGTAGGTGGATTCATTTGTCTGCAACCATCCCGCCCTCCTATCCCCCTGGCCTTGTCAGTTTCCTGCATAGGGTGTGTTACCCTTTAGTTAGGGTAGTTGGTGCAGGGCAAACTCGATCTGAGGTCATGTAGGGAGAGCAGGGCATTATGGGTGAGGGGAGGAGCTAGGAGCTCGGATCCATAGCTGGATAAACATGCCGGTTCGGATCCGATATCGGATCCATACCCACAGGTTGCAGACAAATGAATCCACCTACTCAGATGGAACGTTATGGTAAGTACATAACTTCTAATTTTACTAATAAAAAAGAGTAAATAAACATTTGTGAAGATGTTCTCCCTGTTCACTTTTAAATATAACGAGATAAAATGATTTGATAAGTATCATTTAAGCCTACTTTTCCTCATTTATTATGAAAATAATTTAACTATATTTCTAAGTACCACTCTAATTGTAAAAACAATTTTCATTGTCCGGTATAGTTACCAAACTTGTGATAAATATGTTATATAAAGTTTAAGTTTAAGAAAAAGCATAAATGTCACAGAATATTATAGTCAATGTAATAGATAAGATACATAGTTTTTGAAGTAAAGTCCAGAAGTCTATATCTTTGTTGAATCTTTGAGAGATTTGGAAGGCTGCATAGTTTTAGAATCAGTTCTTTGTTTCATTTTCCTTACATCAGTCCAAGTGTTTTTCTCTGGGGATCTTTTCAGATTGGTTGATACAGACCAGTCCATTTCTTCAGGAATTGTGATGATATTATTGATGTTCATCGTGCATACAGCTGCAGTCATAACAGATGGGTTATCCTGCCGTCAGGCGGGTCCTCGGTCGGCCGAATTCCGAAGTCTAGGTCTGGCGTTGGTTGTCGTCGCTTCTTCCCTGACGTCAGTGCGTCCGGGGTATAAAAGAGGCAGCCGACACCATTTTCTCCAGTCTTTCTTGCCATGCGGTGCCCGAAGCAGAAGCAGTTCGCAAGTGCCGGTCGGCCAGCTCCTGAGATTTACGAAAGTATTTCAGCCGAAGTCTTCTTGAAAGCTAAGTACCCCAATGGGGAAACTTTTCTTGCCTCAGACCGATGTCAGACAAAGTTAATAATTGCATTTCATGTGGGAAGCAAATACCGCCTAAGGATTTCCACTCTTTCTGTACACCTTGCTTAGGCCCAGACCACGACGTCTCCGCCTGCTGTTTTTGTGCTAGATTCAATAAGCGCACTATTAAGCGTCGGGCGGAGTTCGCCCTTCACTTTTTTTGGCAAAACATTTAATTATATTATGTCGTCGGATACTCTGACTCCAGTTTTGAGCAAAAAACGCAAAGATAAGGACCGACACACGAGGTCCGCACCACCTACTGAAACCACGCTAAGGCCGACTATCGGTTCTCCGGTACTCAGCGAGGCGCCTACGCAGCCCCTGAGTACCGATGACAATGCATTACCGGTATCTTCAGTACCCGAGGTCGCAGGCTCCTCGGCCCCCATTCCTACTACAGATCCAGACGCCACTCCTGGTGGGGAACTCAGAATTTAGACAGGCCTGCCATTTCTCAAGTGGTCTTCAGGCCTTCCTCCTTCTCTATTAAAGCCTTCACTAAATCTAAAGCAGCCATGAAAACCAAAAAACAGGTTCCTCAGACCCCCTCTCAAGGCACCATGCCTAAAAAAAAAAAAACGAAAAAAAAAACAGATGCTTAAAATGGCTGAGGATTTGATTACTCTTATCAGGGGTTCTCACCCCCCCTCTGACAAAATGCCCAGATTAGAGGAAGACTACCTTTCCTCAGATCAAGCTTCTATTACCTCAGAACTATCTGAGGACCAGTATTATGCCTATTCTCCATTCGAAGACTCTGATGCTGAGGAGTCCATTCCCTCGGTCTCCCCCCCCCGGAGGACTTCTCTTTTGGGGAAACCCTGCATACATTGAGGGAGCACTTTCACTGGGAAGGCCAATATTATTCAGATTCCAAGAAAAGGCTCAGGGAATTTCTTCTGCTCCCCCAGCATAGGCCTCTGGCTATCCCTCCTGTTTTAGATATATTGGATGATGTGTACACAGAAGCCAGCCTTAATCCTGATTCTTTGCCTCCAGCTCCTGTTAAACCAGACCGGTATTACCGGGTTCCTGATTCTCACCAGTTCCTATATAAAAGCCATACTGCTGACCCAGAAACAATTTCACAGGGTCCTAAGGGAATTAAGGCCTCTACTGCTAAAAATCCATTACCTTCAGAGAGAGATTCCAGAGCTTTAGAAAGATGGGGGAAAAAGGTGTACACCTTGGCCACTTTAACCATGAGGGCATTAAACTGTCAGTTCCATATGTTAAAGTATCAACAGTTTTTGATATCTCAGCTGAAAAGCAAGACGACACAACCAGAACAACTAGATTTAAAAGAGTTGCAGGATTTGTTGCATGGTGCAGAGCAAGTGGGTAAACACTTGCAGTGTGGTTTTGATGCTTTTGAGGCCTCATGTAGAGCTGCTGTTACGGGGTCTGTTATACGTAGGCATGCTTGGCTCAAAGAACAAACCTTACCAGATTATGTCAAAGCTAAATTATTAGATGCACCTCTTCAAAAAGATGTATTGTTTGGTGTTAAAGCTGAGGAGGTGCTAAAGAAAATGGAGGAAAAAGCGAAATCAATGCAAACAGTGAAAGATTTCCTGCAGGTACAGCCTCCACGTTTTAGCAGAAACTGGCCTTCAAAACATTGGTCCTTTCCAGCCACGGACAGACCTCAAAGGGGCAGATACAGGCGCCCAAGGGGCAGAGGACAACCTCAAGGATCCTTCAGAGCCAGACAGTGGCAAGCACCAACCCCAAGAGGTGGAGAAGATAGATCACAATCTTTTAGAAAACAGACGCAATGACTTCCCCCTACACCTGCCAAGCAAAGCTTTAATGGCAGCACCTTTGGGCGGAAAATTGACGTTATTCTCAAAAAATTGGCATATTGTTACAAAAGACAAATGGATTCTGGGCATTATAGACAGAGGCTACAGGTTCCACTTTCACACCCTTCCAAAAATGAGAGGCATGCCAAACCTGCCATAAAATCAAAGGGCAGAGGCACAAAAACAAGTTTCAGCTCTCATGGACATGAATGCAATTCAAGAGGTACCTGCAAAAGAACAAGGTCAAGGGTTTTATTCCAGACTATTCCTGGTACCGAGGAAAGACAAAGATTGGAGACCTATCCATCCTAAACACATATCTACAGGTGCCAAAATTCAAGATGCTCACATTACAGCAGCTTCTTCCCATGCTGGGCAAGGAGTCTTGGCTGGTAACATTGGACCTCAAGGAGGCATACCTGCATGTCCCTATCAGACAAGATTGCAGAAGATACCTCAGATTTCTTGCAGGTTCAACCCATTACCAATTATCTGCATTGCCCTTTGGCTTATCTACTGGCCCAGAGTGTTTACGAAATGCCTGGCATCAGTAATCGCCTTCTGCAGACTACAAGGGATACAAATCTACCCATATCTGGACGACTGCCTGATCCAAGCAGACAGCAAGGACATACTACTGCAGCACCTGGCATTTGTAATAAAACTGTTGAACTTCCTGGGATACACAGTCAACAAAAAGAAATCAAAACTAATACCCTCTCAACAAATAATCTTCCTGGGTGCCAGCTTGGATACAACCACCCAGATGGCCTACCTCATGCCAGACAAGCAAGGGCAACTGTCTCAATACTTTAGAAAAATGGCAACTTACACCAGGCTAACTGCAAGGAAAATCCTGCAGGCTCTGGGATTCATGGCATCTTGCATCCTACTAATCCCATGTGCAAAGCTGCATATGAGGAAACTTTAATGGTACCTGAAAAACGTATGGTCTCAACACAGCCACAGCTTGGAAACAATTATCCCACTCATTCCATGCCTTCAAAAGGAATTTTTGTGGTGGACTCAAGCTTGCCAAAGAAACACAGGTCTTCCTTTCTGTGTACCTCCAGCAACTCAAACCATCACGACAGACGCCTCAGACTATGCCTGGGGAGCACACATGACAGATCAGTGCATTCAGGGAAAATGGACCCGAAAAGAGAAGCACCTCCACATCAACCAATGCTAGCCGTGCAGAAGGCTATCATGACTTTCAAAGACCTACTGCATCCAGGCCAGCTATTGATAAGGACAGACAACACCACAATGATGTGGTACATAAACAAACAGGGAGATACTCATTCATACCCCCTGTGCAGGCAAGCTATGACCCTATGGAACACAACACAAGAATTGCAAATTCAACTGCAGGCACAATTCCTGCCAGGGAAGGAAAACACACTGGCAGACAACCTAAGCAGAAATATGACAGATCCACACGAATGGAAGTTGCATCCTCAACTTTTCACAAAGATAACTCGGGCATGGGGACAGCCAGACATAGATCTCTTTGCTACCCACAGAAATTGCCAGTTGAAAAAATTTTGTTCAAGGACCTATCATCCTCAGGCCTGGAAAGTGGACGCACTTTCCTTCAATTGGGCAACACTGACAGTCTATTCCTTCCCTCCTCTTCCTCTGCTGCCCAAAGTTCTATTAAAAGCCAGAGCAGAGAGGCCGAAAATGATTCTCATCGCTCCAGACTGGCCAAGACAACACTGGTATCTGCTCTTGAGGAGCCTGACACACTCCCCACCATGGATCCTACCTCTAGTTCCTCTTCTGTTGTCCCAGCACAACTACAAAACCCTTCACAGCCATCTCAAAACTCTAAATCTAGCTGCATGGAGAATTCCTTGATTTCCCAACAGTTTCTCCTCTCCAAGGAGGTGCAGGATGTCATCTTGGAGGCCAGAAGACCTTCGACTAGAAAGGCTTACTCCGCCAAATGGAAACGATTTTATGCCTGGAATCTCGAAAAGAGACAGAATCCTTGTGTGACAAATATACCTCAAATTTTACAGTACCTAGCTGAGATGTTAAACAATGGACTTTTCTTCTCCTCCATCAAGATCCACGCTTCAGCCATTTCTGCACAATACAACACAGATCCTCCATTATTCTCTCACCCTCTCTTAAGGCAGTTCCTCAGTGGGGCAAAGAATATTAAAACCCCCAAGGAAACCACCAGTCCCTGCTTGGGACCTCAACTACGTATTGGAAAAGCTGACCCTTCCTCCCTTCGAGCCAGCTTCTTCAACAGAGTTTCTGTACTTGTCACGGAAAACAGCCTTTCTTCTGGCTATCACCTCAGCACGCAGGGTTTCGGAGCTACAGGTCCTCATGGCTGTGCAACCATTCATCATTTTCCATCAGGACAGAGTTTCCTTACGAACCAATCCTACCTTTATGCCAAAGGTAGTATCCAGTGTAGCTTTGAATCAGACTATCCACTTACCTACCTTTTATTCTCATCCACAAAACAAAGGGGAAAGGCTACTACATTCCTTGGACATTCACAGACAACTACGTTACTACTTGGACAGAACAAAGCCATTCAGGAAATCTGAGCAACTCTTTGTGTCCTATGCTGTAGGTGCTCAGGGAAAGGCTATTTCCAAACAGACAATTTCAAAATGGATAGCCCACTGCATACGCTTTTGTTACTCATTTCATGGAAAAACTGTGCCTGTATGCATCAGATCCCACTCCACCAGAGCCACAGCTACCTCTGCAGCCTTCCTCAGGGGGGTCCCTACCAAGGACATTTTGGAAGCAGCCACCTGGAGTTCAGTGCACACTTTCTCCAAGCACTATCACCTCCCACTATACTCAAAATCTAGAGCGGGCTTTGCCACAGCAGTCCTGCAGGGCATCCTAGCCCCTCCTAGTTCCACTTAGTGCCTACCACCCTTACTTAGCTTTGGGATTCTACCCATCTGTTATGACTGCAGCTGTATGCACGATGAACATGGTGCAGTTTTGTACCTGCCATAAATGTAGATGTTAGAGTGCTCATACAGCTGCAGTCCAGGTTTCCCTCCCTCCAACCCCTCTTAGGACAGGCCTTATGACAAACACTTTTCATATAACCTTTTTGGGCTATTCTTTTATGGTGTATTTGCTTGCAACTACTGTTTTTGATTTATCTACATTGCATCTTTGCATAACATTATGTTTGCCTTCCTTCTGGGGGCACCTGACATCTGGGGCAAGAAAAACTGAAGAAAATGGCGTTGGCTGCCTCTTTATACCCCTGACGCACTGACGTCAGGGAAGAAGCGACGACAACCGACGCCGGACCTAGACTTTGGAATTCGGCCGACCGAGGACCCGCCTGACGGCAGGATAACCCATCTGTTATGACTGCAGCTGTATGAGCACTCGAACATCTACATTTATGGTAGGTACAAAACTGTACTTTCTTGATGAAAGTAGAAGCTTCTTCGATGTTATTACAGGTTCTCAAGTCATTTGAATATTAAATTTTGATTTTAGCAGGATAGACCATTTGTACTTTTATTTTATTTTGCTTGAGAAGTTTCACCAATGGCCATGTTTTTTTCCTTAATTCTAGCACTTTTGCAGAATAGTCATTGTCAAATTTAATCTGACTCTGTTTATATATTATGGGACTTTTCCTTCAGGCTTTTAGTATAAGTTCAAAAAAGACAGAAACTTTACCACACTTGAACTTGGTGGTGCATTAGGTGAAGAGGAGATAGGTTTTCCTATGGCTCTATGAGTACTCTCTATTCCATTTGATAATCCCTCTTTTAAATCAAGCACTTCAGGAAGCCAGGAGTTGAGAAAGGTGATGATGTCTTCTCCCTCACTTTTTTCTGGAAGACCAAATATTATTATATTAGTTCTCCTCTCCCCATTCTCCAAATCATCCACTGTGTTGATTAGCCAGTTATTTTGATGTAGCAAGAATTCTGTCTGCTTTTCCTTTTCTTTGAGCCTCCCATCTGTGTCATTTAGTGATGTCTCCATATCAAGTAATTTATTTTGTTGTTGCTATAGTATTTCCTGTAGTACATCTGTTTGCTTTTGGGAGTTTTCCTTGAGACTTTCCAAATTATCAGTAAATCTATCCATTTTCAACGACAGTTCATGTAATGTGAAAGACATCAGTTGAATCTCTTTCTTCAGAATAGTTTCTGTGTGAGAATTCTTTAAGCTGGTCATTACCATACAGTTATGATGTTCTCCAATATATTTTGACAGGAAAACTCAATAAAATTTCTTGAATTGAATTGAGTTGTAGCTCTTAAGTTCCTTAATAATGTTTTGCTGTTTCTGATTAATGAAATACATTTTTCCCCTGTTTTCTAGTACTGTTTTATGGAGCTCTAAAAGATGCTGCTGTCTGTTTGCCATCTAGGCTCTGCCCCCCTTCGAATCTTCCCATCTTAAAGGTCAACCACCTGCCAAGAAAAAGACCAAGAAACTTGGGTCTGATTCAGCTGCTGTCCCGCCTCCCTTGGATGACCGTCTTCAGGCTGGTGAAAGTCCAGAGGATTGCCTGGTTGTTGTATTGGATTTCTCTGCCGTGACCCTATCAAAGGCCAGCATGGCTCCTCCCTCTCACACATTCTTGGAGGCTCTGCAGATGTCCTCGCCAGATTTTGAGGGAATCCTCAGCTGGTTATTTCAGAGGGAATGAGGGGGACACCACAGATACTTGTCTAAGAGGAGATTCCTACTGTGTTAGTGGAGGGTAGGGTCTGAACCTCCAGTGGTTTTTTAGGGCAGATGTCCCTGAAAAGAAAAAGCAAAAAACAAGCATGTTTCCCCTGCTTCTAAAGGTCCTCGACGTGAATGGCAGGATTTTACCCAGGGGTTATTTAATGCACTCACGGCCTTTAAAGCCTCCCCATGGTGTTTTTTGCACCTGTTCCCCTTTAGTCATCTACCCCACTCAAGAGGCCCAGAGAGCAGGACTCCTCTGAAAAGGAATTGGATTTTGGGGAAGAGTTTTTGGCATATTCCTTTGATTCATTCTCCTTTGGATTATGGCTCTGAAGAGGATGATTCTATTAGCCCAGACTCTCCCTCGGAAGTACACTGCTTTGGGAATACTATTTCTTATATGATGGAATATTTTACATGGGACTCTTCTCATGTTTCTGACATTCAAGGTGTTTTGAAGTCCTCCGGATGGAGTCCCCTAAGCCCTCTGCTGTACCCCCAGTCTTGGTTGCCCTTCTAGATTCCTTTTTGTGGCCTCTGTGGCTTCATATTCTTAACTGCCGTCCCCTAAGAAACCTGATAGTTTTGCAAGGTGCCTGATGAGTGTAAGTTCCTCTACAAATGTCCATTTTGCTGACCCTTCAGTAGTGTTTGTCTCTTCTGACAAACCCTCTAATTTTTGCCTTCTATTAAACTACTTCCTTCAGACAAGGACAGTAGCGCTATGTAACAGCTAGGCAAGATGGTATATATTGCTGCCACTTTGGCCTTTCAGGCTATCAATTACCAGACTCGTATGGTTAGGTATGTTTTAGCCCTTCTTTCTCAGTCTTCCCAGGCTATCTCAGACCTACCTGATTCTGAGGGGAAGGTCCCAGCCTTTTCGTTACAGGGTTCTACTTCTCAAGTAGCTTGTCACTCTATTAAATGCAGCTGATGCCTTCTCTAGGACTGTTGCTTTTGGTTCTCTTTTGAGATATTACTCCTGGCTTCATCTCCAGCCTTTGCCTGATGATGTAAAGGCTAAACTGTTGGATGCACCTCTTGATAATAAGAACCTGTTTAGTTATGCGGCTGCTGACTTTTTTATGTCTATTCAGGATAAAGGTAAGACCTAGCAGGAATTGAAACATATTTTGCTGTCTCCTACTCCTAATTTCCAGAGGAATTATATACCGAAATCTGTATTTGTTAGCAGACAATCTCACCCTCCTCCCAAAGGTAAGAAGGCTTCTAGGTGGATTCCTCCTGCTACGTCTACTCTGACTCCTCCTTCTCAGAAACCTCCTTTTGAAGACAAGTCAGGTTCTATCTGACTGTTTGCTTCCCCTTTTCTTGAGTCAGGTCCCCTTATCCCTTTGTCTTTTCCTGTCCCTTCCCAGTTGGTTAAGGGTCACTCAAGACTCTAGGGGTCCGTCCATCAGGGATACTTCATGTCATGGAAATCCTTTCATGGGCATCCCTCAACCGCTTGTGGAGCAGTTTCCTTTCTTCCTTGAACTGCTTCAGGGCCTTTTGGCCCAAGGCACCATTCAAGCTGTGCCCTCTTCCCAGGAGGGAAGGGGTTTTATTCCAGAATGTTTCTGCTTCCAAGAAAGGAAGACAACTGGAAAGGCATTCTAGACCTTTTTCGGCTAAACACCTTTCCAAAAGGTCCCTCCTTTCACATGTTATTCCTTCAGACCTTGTTTCTGCTTCTGCTTCCTCAGTCTCTCCTAGTCTTCCTTGATTCCGAGGATGTTTATCTTCATATCCCTGTTCATCCCATTTGCAGGAAGTGTTTGTGTTTTTCTGTTCCTTCCTTGCATTTTCAGTTCTTTGATTTGCTCTTTGGCCATTCTACTGACCCAAGGGTATTCACCAAATACCTCACTCCTGTGATTGCTTTTTGCAAATGGCAGGGTTCAAATCTTTGCTTATCTGGATGACCTGCTCATTCAGGATTCCAAACCCCCCCCCCCCCAAGACCTTGCTTCAGTACCTCCAATATACTATTTGTCTCTTACAAAGCCTGGTATTTACTATAAATGTCCAGAAATCAGTCCTGGTTCCTTCTCAGGATCATGTGTTTCTCAGTTGCAGGCTCCATACCATCCCTATGTTTGCTTCCTTGCCTCCTCCCAAGACTGCTTCTCTAATTACCTTTTTTCAATCCCTTCTTCCTGTGGTTTCTATTACAGCAAAGGAATTTCTGAGGGTGCTAGATTCATGGTCTCCACCATTCCTGTGTTTCATATAGCCAGGTTTCATATGAGAAAACTACAGTGGTTCCTAATGTCAGTACGGCTCCAACACTGTCATTTACTAGATTTTCTAGTCCCTCTTCTTCCTTGCATCAAGCTTGAGCTTCAGTTTGGATTCATCAGCTGTCTCTCAAAGTGGAATTTCCTTTTCAGCCCCCAGTCCCCTCTCAGGAGCTTTTTTGAGATACCGCAGACATGGGGTGGGGAACCTCTTTCAGTTCCCTCAAGGTCCAGGGTCTCTGGCCTCTTCATCAGGGGTCAGACCACATTAACACCAAGGAGATGAGAACTCTCCTTTTCATCCTTCAGATCTTTCATCCCTTTTCTCTTCCAAGGCTTCTCAAAGTCTTCACAGACAATACCACAGTGATGTGGTATATCAACAAGCAAGGGAGGACACAACTGTACTTTCTTTGCAGACTGGCTTTTCAAGTTTGTGATCTAGCTGTCCAGTATCAAGTGACTCTTCAGTCTGTATACATTCCTTCAGTGCAAAATATAGTGGCAGACTCTCTGATCAGGTCCAGAACACAGGCTCATGAATGGATGCTTCACAGAGATGCGTTTCAGGACATTGTCCATCAGCAGGGTACTCGTCAGGTGGATCTCTTTGCCTCTCCTTTGAATAGACAACTTCCTCTTTTTTGGACTTGAGTCCCAAGTCCTCTGGCTTGGAAAATGGACACTCTATCTTTTTCTTGGAATGGGATGTTTTTCTACACCCCCCCCTCCTCTGATTCCAAAGGTTCTGCTCAAGATAGAGCAGGACTCCCCCAAAATCTTGTTTGTGACTCCCTTTTGGCCCAGACAGCATTGTTTCCCCCTTCTGTACGTAGCCAGGGGCAATCACCACAAGTTACCTCACAAGCTAGACCTACTCACACAAGACAAGAGCTTTCTTTATCCATCCGCACTTGTCCACTCTTCATCTGACATTGTGGGGATAGGGTTTTGATCCTTTTTAGGCACCTCTTTTTTTTTTTTCTTCTGAGGGCATGCTTGGGGTTCTGCAGGCCAGGAAACCCACTACCAGGAAA
Source organism: Protopterus annectens (assembly GCF_019279795.1). Taxonomy (NCBI): domain Eukaryota; kingdom Metazoa; phylum Chordata; order Ceratodontiformes; family Protopteridae; genus Protopterus; species Protopterus annectens. The sequence continues at coordinate 115,737,250 of NC_056734.1, forward strand.
TCCTATGTGTCCAAATGGAAGAGGTTTTCTGTGTGGTGCATTGCTTGTAACCAGGATCCACTTTCTGTGAAGAATCCTTTGGCTGTCTTTCATTTTTGTGACTTGCTTCATGCTGGGTTAGTATATACTTTTGTTAGAGTTCACCTCTCCGCTGTTTCTGTTTGTCTGCCATTATGTCCTCCTCTAGCTTCTATATTTGAGGTCAAACAATTCCTTAAAGGCATCTTTCATATCAGGCCTCCCAAGAAGCCTGTTCCACCATCCTGTGACCTTCATTTTTGTACTTGAAAACTTGTATCAGGCTCCTTTTGAGCCTGCGGCTTCTGCTTCCTTACAGCATTGTGCATGGAATACTGTTCTTTTAGCCCTTACTTCAGCTAAGAAGGGAGTTTCTGAACTCCAGGCTGTTATGGTTGTTCCTCATTTTTTGTTTTTTCGTAGGGACAGGGTGTCTCTTCATACTAATCTTTTATGCCCAAGGTGGTTAATGAATTGTCTCTTAATCAGCCTATTAATTTGCTCTAATTTTTTTCTTTCTTCGCAGTCTACTAGTGACAAGGTTTTTCATAACCTGGATTTGCATAGACAGCTTAGCTATTATTTAGATAAGACTAAGGCCATTCACAAGTCTGAGCAGCTTTTTATTTCCTTTCATCCCATGTCTATGTTTGGCTGTTTCTAAACTAACTATGGCCTCGTGGATCTCTAAGGCCATTTCTTTTTGTTACTGCTTTTATGGAAAAAGCCTTTATACCTCTGTAAAGGATCACTCTTCTAGAGCTGTTGCTTTCTCTGGTGTTTTTTTAAAGGACTCTATATCATTTCCATCCTTGAGGCTGCTACTTGTACCTCTATCCATACCTTCACTAAGCATGGAAAATTGGATGTTTCCTGAGCAAGAACTGGCTTTGTCCGAACTAACCTGCATGGATTTACTTAGGGCTGTTCTGGACCTTTCTCCTCCTCCCAAGTTTCGTCTTGAGCTATTGTCCTGTCTCATTGGTAAAGGTTGTGTAAAATCTTACCATAATGGTAGATGTCCTTCTCTTCACCTTGCAGTATTTGCTCTTTCCCTCCTCTTGCTCTGTTCTTTTCCTTTTTTCTCCTTCAGGATGCACATGTTCCTCCTACTTCCTTGGACTGTTGTGCCTTCTGGGGCTTTTCATTTCTGAGCTATGTATGTCTGTATCCAAACAACAAGCAGAGCCAACACCAGACCAGAAACATTAGTAAAATCCTTTATTGAAGAACAGAGATATCAGACCGGTTTCGGCACAGAGCCTTCATCAGTGATGCAACAAGGAACAGATTACACTGTTTAAATATTCATGCCCCCTCACTTCCTGTGACATCACATCTCATTTATTTAAAGCCATGTTATAATTTATCATTGAGCCCTGGTGTGAAAAGTGCACCTAGCTTAACAATCCATCTGGTTTCCTTATAATTTAATAAGGAATGTCAACCCCTCTTACATTTCCTATCACCCTGTTCCTTATCTATAATGGTAAACCTGAATCTAGCAGTAGAATGTAATTGACAGTGCCTATACAAGGCACTGGTGATGCGTTTGTTGCAAATGTCACTCATATGTTTCGATATTCTCAAATGAAAGGGTCTATATTAGATCAGCGAACGCTTAAAAAAGTGAACGCTGATTGATCGAACTTATGTAAGTGAAAGCTTACAGTCTCGAACTGTCAGATCAGCAATTTTTTTTCTAGGGAAAAACATTGCTGATCCAAAACACATACACACAACACAAGCACACCAAACAAACAGCAATCCACACACATACACCTAAAATCTGACACCTAACCCTACACTAAACTATGCACACACCACTAACTATCCACTTACCTTAATCCTAACCCTAAGGTCCGTCACTATTGCACACTCACCTCACCCACTCCCTCACCCTAACTCACCTAACCTGTCCTAACCTTCATGTCCACACAATCGCACACATACCTAACCTGCACCCTAACACTCACATCCATGCAGTCGCACACTTACCTGAATCCGACCCGTAACTTTCCACCACAGCACTGAAAATACCGAAGCAACAGAAACGGACAACCGAATTCTTTCCCTAGGAAAAAATTTGGGTTTCTGTTGCTTTGATATTTTAAACATTCGCTCACATAAGTTCGATCAATCAGCATTCGCTGATCTAATATAGACCCAAATGAAAGGGTCTGGACGTTTGTCCCACATAAAAAGAGGGGCAAGTACAATTGGCCAAATAAATGACCCAGTCTGATCCACAGTTGGAATAGAAATTTGTTTAGACTTACAAATATGTTGACATAATGAGCAGTGCCCACATGGAAAAACCCAACTAATTTCTCCCCTGTAATTGTTAATTGATATGCATAATTCTTGTTTATGCCATAACGTTTGTAATAAGAGAAATAGGATCCCAGTGTCTTGCCTCTACGGAAGGAAAACTAACAATGTTCCGACAATGTCTGACCCAATTCCTCATTGGCCAACAGTATATTCCAATGTTTACTAGCGACATTCCTTAATTAATTGACATTTCGAACATAAGTTATTAGTCTCAATGTATCGGATTCCTTACGTTCATTCTTCTCCTTATAAGTTAACTCAGACCTGGGCTGTTTGAAGCCCACTCCCTGGCTGTAACAACGTCCCCCATCTTATAACCTCTGTTAAGAAATCTGCAAGTGAGATCATCCCTCGAGCTGTTGAAATCTTCTTCTTTTGAACAAATCCTTGTAATTCTTAAGAACTGGGACTTGGAAATATTTCTGATTGTATGTGTGGGGTACAGACTAGAAGCGTACAATAAATTGTTGTATTGGGGGTACTTTCTATACACCAAAATGGGCAAGGTATGATCAGGTTCTCTCAAAACCTTGACATCTAAGTAATTAATTTTCTTATAACTGTAAAAAAAGGAAAATTTGATACGCCATTTATTATCATTCAAATATTGTTCAAACTCCTGTAGATATTCAGTGTCCGCACGCCACACCAACCGTCATCTAGAAATCTCCTCCATATGTTGATTTCTGGCAGGTAAATATTATGAGCCTCATTGTAAATTAGTTCTTCCTCTATATACCCCATAAAAAGATCTGAATTAATGGGTGCAAGTGAAGCCCCCATAGCTGTTCCCTGGGTTTGCCAATAACAAGTCCCGTGGAAATAAAAGACATTTTTGATTAGGACGTGCTCAGCCATACAAGTGAGAAGTGTGTTGAATCCCGGTGTATACAACCCAGCTCTGTTCAACCAATAGTCCAAAGCTTGCAATCCTGCCCAGTGTGGTATACTGGTATATAAGGATTTCACATCAAGGGTGCACATAAGCCAATTGGATTCAAGTTGGGAATCCGATACAGTTTGTAGGAACTGAGTAGTATCCTTAATTCTAGCCCGAATGAGCGGTAACAGAGGTTGTAAATATTGGGTCAAATATGCCGACAAAGGTTGAGTCAAAGAACCAGTTCCAGAGACTATAGGTCTATCTGGGGGTTGATCTAAGCTCTTATGAATTTTCGGCAACAGATATAGATATTGTTTGCCTGGGTCCGTAACAGAAAGATGTAAACAGGTGGTTTTACTGATAATGCCTTCCTCCATGTCAGTGTCTTTCTTTAAACTGGGAGTAGGGTCGGTGGACATGCGCATATAGTGCTGAGGGTTAGCTAACTGTCTATTTCCCTCATTCTGTATGTCATCTTTATGCCCTATTCCTTGAGCAGGAAGCATGTGTGTGACATACGACGTCTATAAAATCAAAAGGCTTTGGTATACTGGCTGGATGTTGGGCTACCCTTGGCCGGAAATCCCAATGGAAAGAATACTGCAACAGTGAAGGGGGGACATCTACTGTTATGGTAAAATTTTACTCAACTGTAATTTGTGTATGTACAGAAAAATGTTAATTTTTAAAATCCTTTTTTCATTCTGTGTCTTCATTACACCCTGTTGTAGCAGCATGTGAAAGATCAGTAAACACAGAATTATAAAACAGAACACAGTGACATTATGTTGCAGTGTATAATTTGACATTTAATGGATATAAGAATCTGAGGGGTTTGGAAAGAAGTAGAGCAGACAAGGTTGGCAACAGTGGATGTCCTTTTATATGTCACTGTTGCAGTATTCTTCACCTTAGGGGCTAAGTCTGGCCAGTGTAGCAAAGCCTTTAGATCTTGTATGTGCCATACATTACATGTATGCTCCCTGTTCAAAATGTAGGGCATAAAGGTGATGTACGGACGCAGATACCCAGAACTTCTTTTCCACCAGTCCAAATGCTGTCATCACTTATTGGTCTGAATGCCCTTTTGCTGTGCTGAATACCAAGGTGTCCTGTTAGGGTCTTTTTTTCCTTTACTTTTGGTATTCTTCTCCTTTGGTTACCTGGAATTCATGTCATCCGGGAAGGGAAAATATCTGTGTGGGAGGCAGATTCCCCATAAGGATTGTCACAAACAGTGTTTTTTTTTTTGTTTGGGTGCTTCCCATGACCATACATCCTGTAGCATTTGTAAGGTGTTTGCGCCTAAGGCTGTTAGAATTCAGTTGTCTTCCCTGACCATCTTTCTTGAGAACCAGAGGCTTAAACAGTTAGTCCAGGGTAGCATGGCAGAATTGATCAACCCCAAGGTACTTCTGTTAAGTAAGAAGAAGGCCAAGAAATCTTGGCCAGATTCCTTTGCTGCCCAGCCTCCAGTGGGTGATAGTTCTGTAGGCCATCTGGTGTCTACATTGGATTCCTCTGCCATGACCCTGTCAGAGACACTTTGCAGGTATCTGCTCCAGACATTGAGGTGAACCACAGTTGCTCATCTCAGAGGGCCCTAGAAGGATTATACAAGTTGTGGTCAGGGAAAAGGGTCTGGATACTCAGTCCCATCAAGGTTCAGAACCTCCAGTGTTAGGGCCAATTTCCCTTCCAATAAAAAGCAGAAAGACTAAACATTTTTCAGTGCACCTGTAGGATCTCAAATGGAATGGCAGGAATTTCCTCAGGGCCTGTTTAATGCTTTAATGGCCTGAAACCTCCCCAAGGGGGTTCTGTACATACTCCTCCTTGGACTTAACTCCTTCCAAATGGCCTAGGGAACCTGATTCCTCAGATGTGGATTCTGAGCCTGATGAAGGGTCCTTGTCTTACTCTTCCCAGATGCCTTCACCTTTAGCTTATGGCTCTGATAAAGAGGATTTCATTAGCCCTTAGTCTCCTTTTGAGGAATTATCTTTGGGGACACAATAGCTAGAGTGATTGTATACTTTAAATGGGATTATTCTCAGGTGTCTGATATCCAGAAAAAATATTATGAGCTGTTTTAAATGGACACTCCTAAACATTCTGCAGCACCTTCTGTGTTGGCTGCTTTGTTAGTCACCTTTGTAGCCGCTTCTATGTCTCCTGATTCTCAATCTCCTGCTCCAAAGAAACCTGACAGGTTCCATAAGGTTCCTGAAGATTGTCAATTTTTATTTGTGTCTTTCTCCCAACCATACAATGGTGTCAGTCTCCTCTGACAAGTTATCTAAGATTTTACTCTTTTCCAAGCTTCTTCCTTCATATAAGGATAGTAGGACAACGGAGAAGATTTGTACTGCTTCTGCTTTGGCCTTTTGGGTCATCAATTACCAGACCCACATGACCAGATTTGCTGTGGCCTTGATTGCCCAGGCTTGTCAGGTTATTTCTGACCACCTTGATTTTGAAGATAAGTCTTCTGCTTTTATCTGTTTTAGGTTCTACATCTCAAGTGGCTCACCACTCTTATCAAGTGCAGCTATGTTTCTGCTGATGCCTCTTTCAGAGCTGCTGCCTTTGGGTCTGTCATGAGGCGTTACTCTTGGCTTCGTCCTCAGTTTTTATCTGAAGACATTAAGGCCAAGTTGCTGGATGCTTCTTTGGATTAATAAAAACCTCTTTGGGACTGCTTCTGCTGATATGTTTAAATATCTTCAAGAAAAAGGACCTTAAACATATTTGTGTCACTTCTGTCCTTTATTTCCAGAGGAATTTAACCTACTAGGTCAACTTTTGTTCACAGGTAGCATCATCAGGTCACTTAAAACATGAAGGGTGGTAGGCATGCTGCTCCTGCTGTCTTCTCAGGCTCCTGTAGTCCAGAAGCCTCCTTTTATCTGACAAGCCTGCTTCTCTTTGACATCTCCCACCCCTCAACCAGGATCCATTGTCCCTTTGACTGTCCCTCTGTCTTCAAAACTGGCATTTCATCACCTGAGATTCTTGGGTTCTGTCATTCGTCAGGGTTACGTCATGGTGTTTTAGTATCTCCCTCCTTTTTCAGGGATTCCACAACCTCCTCTAGGGCAACTTCCTCATTTCTCAGAGGTCCGTGGGTCCCTGGTGGACCAAGGAACTATTTAACCTGTCCATCCCCTTCCCAAGTAGGAAAGGGATTATACTCTAGGATGTTCCTTGAAAGGAAGGCACTTGGAGACCTATTCTGGATCTCTCCTTGCTCAACACCTTTCTCAGAGTTCCCTCTTTTTGGATGCTTACTCTTCAAACCCCGTTTCCTCTCTTACTATCCCAGGCTTTTATGGCGTCCATAGCTTTGAAGGATATATTCCTTCATATTTCTGTTCACCCTCTTTTCGGGAAGTTTTTACATTTCTGTGCTTTGCCCTTTGGCCTCTCTACTGCCCCAAGGGTGTTCTCAAAATTCTTAGCTCCTGTAATTGCCTGGGTTTTGGCTCCTTTTTATGCTTTGCTGTTTATAGTCTTCGGCATAAAGTGGATATAAAAAGTGTACACACCCCTGTTAAAATGCCAGGTTTTTCTGATATAAAAAAATGAGACCACAATAAATCATTTCAAAGCTTTTCCCACCTTTAATGTGACCTATAACCTGTACAATTCAAATGAAAAACAAAAAAATCTGTTAGGGGAAAAAAATATAAAAAATAAAAAACGTACAATAAGCTGGTTGCATAAGTGTGCACACCCATTAATTATTTGTTGAATCACCTTTTGATTTAATTACAGCATTCAGTCTTCTTCGGTAGGAGTCTATCAGCATGGCACATCTTGACTTGGCAATATTTGCCCACTCTTCCTTGCAAAAGCACTCCAAATCTGTCAGATTGTGAGGGCCTCTCTTGTGCACAGCCGTCTTCAGGTCACCTCACAGAATTTCTATTGGATTTAGGTCTGGGCTCTGGCTGGACCATTCCAAAACTTTAAATGTGAAGTTGGTCAATCTCGCCATTAATTCTTACACATGGGTTCTGAGCCAGCCGCTTTACAAGCTGAAGATCTCAGAGTCACTCAAGACCAGGTCCCTATCCCATGATGCTCTCTGTCCTACCCCAGATCTAGTTTGCCGCTGCAATAGATCAGAGGTCGTTTGGAGAGCTTGGGCCAGTTATTTTATATTTATCTTCCTTTTAACTATTTTTTGCTGGTAATTACTAAAATATACCAAATATTTATATTTGTACTGCTTTTGGGCTGCTTAGCCTTAGAATACTTTATTTAGAGTTGACGAGTTTCGTCTTTTTTTTCAGAGCGGTTGCTCTTAGGCTTTTGGCCGTTCTTTAGTTTAACCTGATCTCCTTATACTACTGATTAATGGTTTAGTGTTATACATATTTATAGTGTGTTGTAGTACCATTAGAGTGTGCAGTGTTGTTAGTGTGTTAGTTGGATATATTTTATATGTATATATAGTTGTTCAGGGATCTGACAACTTACAACTGTTTGTGACTTTAGACTTGCAGTAAACTTTTTTCTTCTTGTTGTTTATGATGTCTGACCATAAAGAAAAGCGGAAATCTGGCTTCAAAAAGTGTCCAAAATGCGGGCAGAAGATGTCCATTATGGACACCAATGTGAACTGTGTTATTGTTTGGGGCCTGTTCACCTCCAGGAGGATTGCTCTATCTGCCATTCCTTCAGTAGTAGGGTCTTACTGGAGAGACGAAGGAAGCTGGTTGATAGAAGCTTATTGAAGCCAGATTTCCAGGAGTCCTTAGATTTCCAGGGGTCGAAGTCTTCTAAGGCGTCTTCGGAGCCCAAGTCATTGGCTCCAAGCCTTACTGTTGAGGTGTGGTCGCCGGCTCCACAGTCTTTGGAGCCGTGCATCGAGCAAGTGTTTCAGAGCCGGTCCTCGGTCTTGGAGCCGGTCTCCGAAACCTTGATGTTGCCTATCCTTCAGTCAGTGGCATCTTTGGTTCCTTCGACTCATTCTTCGAGGGCCCTCTTTGATGTGGACCAGGTGGTGCAGAGGCTCCTCAAGAACCCGGCATTTGCTAAATTATCGGCTTCGACCCAACCAACCTCGGGGGGCCTACGACCATGCCACCTGCTGTGACTCCTCCTCCTCAGAGCCGAGCAGGGCTTTTGGAGCCGGGGAGGAGGATTTGATGATTGGGGAGCCTTCGGAGCCGAGGCTGTTCCAGTGCCCTCGGCTCTGTCAACCCTGACTTCTTCGGTTCCATTGGAAGAGTCTGGGAGCTGACTCTCTCTTGTCGGTTCCGGGGGGAGAGTTGAACCAATTTGTCATTTCTGGCCCTTACTCTCGGGGCTTCGGTGCAGATGAGCTTGGCTCCGTCCTCTGGTTCAGAGCCCACTGTCTTGGCGCCGGGGAAGTTACCATCTTCTTCGGAACCGGTGGCTTCTTCGGGTCGGAGCAGTGGTGCCTACGATGCTGCGAGGAGGGTTATGTCATCCAAGACACACATGTTGTCAGGTCCCTCCTCCCCTAAAGTGCCACTTTCTGCCTCTACATCGCAGGTCCCTGTGAAGAGTCGAGACCCAGAGCCTCAGGTAACCCCATTGGGTGACCCTTGCTCTACTGTGACTTCACCAGAAGCCCCCACTGATAAGTTCCCAGGAAGAGACTTTGTAAGAATTTAGATTCCCCGCAGGAATCTTTGACATCAGACACCGACTTAGAGGAATCAGAAGGGTCCCTACAGTCCCCCTCGGAGGATATCTCCTTTGCTGATATCCTGGAAGTCCTAAAGCAGAGGGGTGACTGGCAGTCTGTTAGCCCTACTGAGGATGAGTCGGTGCTCCTGACGGCCTTTGGATCTCAACCTTCCACCTCCTGGGTGACTCCACCCTTCGACGAACTAATGGAATTGGTTGCTCGAAGGGCATGGGAGTCTCCTGATTCTGTGGAACCAGTTGCTCAGAGGACCAGCAAGTTTATCACCTCCCCCCAAGACGAGATGTTCCTCACTTAAGGGAGTCCCGGTTGATGCAATGGTGGTGGCAGCAGTCACCAAGAAAGAGATGTCAGAAACCTCTTCTACAGTCCATCCTCCTAATAGGGATTCCAGGACGATGGACAGATATGGGAAACGCATCTTTAGTTCTGCGACCTTTGCTCTGCGATCGCTTAACTGTTTAACTCATTTTATCTGTTTTCAAAGAGATCTCCTAAAAGAGCTTGTAGATACTCTGCAGGGTAACACAGATGGAGCTGTCTCTAAGAAGGTGACAGCCCAACTTAATACCCTTAACTCCATAGTGAACTCGTCCATGCGGCTCATTTGGCTCATTTCCTATGCAGCCGATGGTTCGAGTCAGGCAGCGGGTTCAGCGATAGCTCTACAGAGACAAATCCTGGATGTGCTTATGCTCCTTTGCGGAAGCCTTCAAGTCTTCCTTTGTCAACATCCCATTTGATGGCTCTTCTGTTTTTGGGCCCAAAGTCAAGGAGACTCTCACTAGGTGTGAGCAGGAGGGAAAGACTCTATCTGCTGTAGGAGTCCGTTTTTCCACCCCTGCTAGACCATACCCCAAAGGGCAGAAAGGTGGAAAAATGTGGTTCTGAAAGTCCCAAGGAGCTTTCCAGAACACACATAGTGAACCACCCTCCAGGGGCAGAGGAGGGGGTAATAATGGAAGACGCTGCCCTGGCGGCAGAGGGGGTCCGCAGAACCAGGGCGACCGGGATCAGTTCCTTGGTAAGCCCTATCAGTGCTCCTGAAAGGAGGCCCAACTGTCCTACTTTGGAGGCGGTCGGGGGTCGCTTGGTTTTGTATCCGGATGCCTGGCTAGGAATTACAACAGATTCTTGGGTACGAAGCATCGTTACCAGAAGTTACATCATTCCCTTTTTAGAAAACCCACCTGTGGGGGAAAAATTCCTGGATGTTCCACCCAGTCTCAGGGATCAAGCAGCCATAGAAATCCAGAGGCAGCAGGAAAAAAAAGAGTCATCCAGCCAGTCCCAGCAGACCAGATAGGATCCGTAATTTACTCCAGATTTTTTTTAGTTCCAAAGAAGACAGGGGACTGGAGGCCCATTTTGGATCTTAGCAGACTCAACACATTTGTAAAGAAGGAGAAGTTCTGGATGGTCACGCTTCAGTCTATTCTCCCATTCCTCGGAGTGGGCGAATGGATGTGCTCTATATATCTCAAGGATGCGTACTACCACATCAAAATGGCCAGGCCATCCAGAGTTCATCTACGTTTTCGGCTGGGAGCCAGTCACTACCAATTCCGAGCACTGCCCTTTGGACTCGCAACAGCCCTCAGAGTTTTTACCAAATGCATGGCAGTAGTTACGGTTCACCTGAGGCATCTAGGATTCAGAGTGCTTCCATATCTGGATGATTGGCTCCTTACCGCCGTCTCCAGGCATCAACTAATTCTGTCCTGGGAACACACACTCAATCTCTAATCTCAGTTAGGCATTACTCTCAATTTTGAAAAGTCTGCATTGTCGCCATTACAGCATATATCAGTTATCAGAGCAGAACTAGACACCACCACCACCATAGTAAAATTGCCCCTGGACACGATAAATAAACTCTGTAACCAGGCCTCAGACATTTTGCAGAAAAGAAAAGTACCGGACCATCAAGTACTGAAGCTATTAGGTACCATGGCAGCTACACTCATAGCAGTTCCTCTGGGTCATATGCACATGAGGATTCTTCAGTGGTTACTCATCACCCAGTGGTCTTACCAACAACTTCCATTGTCGTTCCTAATCATGATTATGGACTCCTGCAAGAAGGATCTTGTCTGGTGGTTGACCAACCAAGAAGTTACATTGGGTCGACCGTTTGTTTTTCCCCCGCTGTCAGCCATGGTGACCATGGATGCTTCTCTGATAGGGTGTGTGTGTGTGTGTGTGTGTGGGGGGGGGGACTTTTTCAGGTAAGAACAGCTCAAGGCACCTGGTCGGAGACAGAGTCACAGTTGCATATCAATGTTCTGGAGCTAAGAGCAGTGCTTTTGGCATTGCAACACTTCCACGACTCTCTGCCTCTAGTGACTATTGCTATACAGACGGACAACATGTTTGTGGTCTGGTAAATCAACAAACAAGGGGGAACCAAGTCTTACCCCCTGTGTCGAGAGGCCTTGAGAATTTGACAGTGGGCAGTATCCACCGGGAGCTTTCTGATAGCAATGCATATCCCAGGGAAATCCAGCATGATAGTGGACAAATTGAGCAGAGCCATTCTGTTACCGCACTAGTGGTCTCTCAAAGACCAAGTTGCGGAAATTATTTTCCGCAGATGAGGCCAGCCTTGTTGTGATCTGTTTGCATCCCCCATGAATGCCAAATGCAGAAGCTACTTTGCCCTGAATCCCCCTCCAGGGGACAGCCCAGGTGGCTCGCTCATACACGATTGGCCCCAGGGACTCCTGTATGCCTTCCCACCTCCACCCCTGATTTCAAAATTCTTGTAGAAAACCAAGCGCCTGGGAAGGACTGTAATCTTAATAGCCCGTTTTTGGCCTCGACAGATTTAGTTCCCCTTCCTCAGACTCTACCAACTGGAGGAACCTTGGATTCTGGACCCAGTTCCAGACCTGCTGACACATTCGTCAGGGACCCTCCATCCCTCCCTTCGTTCCCACAAACTGACAGCTTTGAGTCTCAACTTAGCAAGGTCACATGATTTTTCTTCAGAGGTACAGTACATTCTTGTGTCCTCACATAAGGCTTCCACCAGAAAGTTGTATGTTAGCAAATGGAAGCGATTTGCTTTTTGGGCCTCCCAAAATAACATTGATCCTTATGTTGCTCCAATTGCCAGTGTTCTGGAATTCCTATCTAAGCTATGTCATGCAGGTGCTGCAGCTGCCACTTTTAGAGTTGAATTGGCTGCAGTTTTGAACTTTCATCTTGGTGTTGGAGGTTCTAATTTGATATCTCACAAATTATGTAGGGCCTTTCTGAAGGGTACCATCCCTCATAGGCCACCTGTTAGACAACCCTTTACTCCCTAGAATCTAAATTTTGTGTTGTCACGTACTATTCTTCCCCCTTTGAGCCTGCATCATCCTGTCAGTTGAAGTTTCTTTCTTGGAAAACTATCCTTTTGGTGGCCATTACCTCAGCACGTAGGGTGTCTGAGCTTCATGCCCTTTCTCTCAAACCTCCATATTTGGTATTCCATCCAGACAGAATATCACTGAGGACTAATCCTTCATTTCTGTCAAAGGTGTGTTCTGAGACTAATCTCAATCAAACTATCGAACTTCCAACCTTTTTCAGTAATCATTCTAATAAGTTGGAGAACATGTTGTATAAACTTGATGTCCACGGACAATTGAGATTTTATTTGGACAGGACAAAGGAGTACAGAAGATCTGATCAACTCTTTGTATCTCATGCTGACACTAAGAAAGGACTACCAGTCTCTAAAGTTAGCCTTTCCAAATGGTTAACTGACTGCATTAAATTTATATACTCTTCAGCGAACCAAACATTAGAGCATGGTGTGAAGGCGCACTCCACTAGGGCTGTTTCTACAACTTCTGCCTATGCGACTCGATTGCCTCTGGACACTATATGTGCAGCTGCCACTTGGTCTAAGTCGCATACCTTTATCACTCATTACAAAGTGGACAGGGCCTCCAGGGACAGGGCTTCCTTTGGTTCCACTGTCCTCAGGAATATACTCCCTTGAGCCACCCAGGATTAGGGTGCTTGGGATGCTACCCATGTTTAAGAATAAATGGTGAGATTGAACAACTTCACATAAAGAAGTTATGTACTTACCATAACGTTCCATGTGAGTTGTTCATCTCGCCTTTATTCTTACATTCCCACCCGCCTTCCCCCTCCAGGGTCTCAAAGAACAAGTAGAATTGGGGTCTGGTGGTCTTGTTCTGGGACTTCTTACTCCGTTTGGAGTATTTATTGGGTTATACCTGTTTATGCTGGGTTCAGCAAACTAGATCTGAGGTAAGACAGAGAGCATCATGGGATAGGGACCTGGTCTCAAGCTACTCTATCTTCAGCTTGTAAAGCGGCCGACTCGGAATCGATGGATCGGCTCTGAACCAATGTGTAAGAATAAAAGCGAGATGAACAACTCACATGGAACATTATGGTAAGTACACAACTTCTTTTTTTCTTCTGGTGAAGCCGTTCTTTTGTTGATTTGGATGTATGCTTGGGGTCATTGTCATGTTTAAAGGTGCAATTCCTCTTCATCTTTCCAGCAAACGCCTGAAGGTTTGGGGCCAAAAATGACTGGTATTTGGAACTGTTCATAATTCGCTTCACCTTGACTAAAGCCCCAGTTCTAGCTGAAGAAAAGCAACCCCAAAGCATGATACTGCCAGCACCATGCTTCACCATGGGGATGGTGTTCTTTTGGTGATGAGAAGTGTTGATGTTTCACCAAACATACCTTTTGGAATTGTGGCCAAAAAGTTCAACCTTGGTCTCACCAGACCATAACACATTTTCCCACATGCTTTTGGGAGACAATGTATTCTTTTGCAAATTTTAGCTGGGCCTGGATGTTTTTCTGTGTAAGATAAGGCTTCCGTCTTGCAACCCTACCCCATAACCCAGACATATAGAAAATATGGGAGATTGTTGTCACATGTAGTACACAACCAGTATGTGCCAGAAATTCCTGCAGCTCCTTCAGTGTTGCTGTAGGTCTCTTGGCAGCCTCCCTGACCAGTTTTCGTCTTGTCCTTTCATCAATTTTGGAGGGACGTCCAGTTCTTTGCAACTTCACTGTTGTCCCATATTTTCTCCACTTTTTGATGACTGTCTTCACTGTGTTCCATGGTATATCCAATGCTGTGGAAATTTGTTTATACCCTTCTCCTGACTGATACCTTTCAACAATGAGGTCCCTTTGATGCTTTGCAAGCTCTCTGCGAACCATGGCTTTTGCTGTAGCAGGCAACTGAGTAAATGTCAGGAAAATCCTACTAGGACAGCTGAATTTTATTTGGGGTTAATCACAGTCTCTCTAATCAATGGCAGGTGTGTACCCAAGAAGAGTGAATGCTGTAATTAAATCAAAAGGTGCTTTAACAAAGTATTAGTTTAAGGGTGTACCCACTTATGCAACCAGCTTATTGTATGTTTTTTATTTTTTTATATTTATTCCTCTAACAGATTTGTTTGTTTTTCAATTGAATTGTACAGGTTATTGGTCACATTAAAGGTGAGAAAAGATTTGAAATGATTTATTGTGGTCTCATTTTTTATATCACAAAAACCTGGCATTTTAACAGGGTTGTGTACACTTTTTATATCCACTGTATGTGGTTATCTACAGCAAATTTCCCACTTTTGTATTTGAAAGAAAAACAGACCAAAAAGAAGCAGCTACAGTAGAGAACCTAATGGGTTACTTACTACTGGTACCTCCCCCATTGACATACACAGACAACATCTACCCTGAATAGGTGTGCCATTTTGCTTAACCATTCTTTTACCTGTTAAATTACATATGGGTTGGCATTTATTATGTTTAATTGTCAATTTCTTCCGTAATGTTGAATAATGCCAGATGCCTTTGCATGCAAGTTCAGGACCCACAGAATGCACTCAGTTTTTCATTAGATGCTGCTGTTACTTCTTCACTGAATGCCACAAGATTCAGAATGCAAAATTTCTCTTTAACAAACACATAGTTTTCTGTATTGAATAGAAGGTCCTTTCTGTCATTGGATAAACTCCACTATAACTGTCTCCTGTTGCATATAATATTGGTGTGGCTGATGAGTCTAAAATTATTGGATCTGATGTACCTATCCTCCCACCTTGTAAATTGTGACCATTACAGCTAGCTCCTATAAGTTAAGTAAGTTTTACCGTACTGACTTTTTGTGTAACATGATTAATGGGGTCAGTTAGGTTTTCTTTGTTTTCTGCATTAGGGGAAGCCATAGAACTTGAATTTTTCATTTTACTTATGATAATAGTTATCTTAGCTGTAGTTATGTAGGATGTCTTTCCTTGTCTATGCAGTACTTGGACATATTTCTTGGTTTACTGTGAAGTTTCTGCAACATTTTTCTAAATGTTCATTACTTACTGAAAACGTTACCTTCACTGTTTTCGCTTTCAGTTTTTCCTTGACATTAAAGAAACATTCATAACAGAATCATGAACTGTACAAGGCAACTGGGCTACATGGCCATTTACACCTTGCCAGCACCCACCCTTAGACTTTCCTTCTATTTCAAGGAGTGATTGGGCCATTGTACCTGGACAGAATTTGTTCAGTTGTCTAATTTCTTCTAAAAGGAAGATACTTGGAAACCATGTGTTCCAAATAAGGGATAGTCATTGGTGCTGTATTGAAATGTCAACACTCAGATGCTGAGTGCTGACACGCTGGAAAAAAAGGCCAAAAATGTGAGTGAATCTTGAACATTGCTCTTTTTCTTTAAACTTCTTGTTTGCAGGGGGGCAAGCCCCCCCCCCCACCAAATTTATATATACCAAGACTGAGATCGACATACCTCAGAGAAAAGGGAATATCCCAAGAAATACCCATCTTGGACGTAGTATATGCAAGTCTTGTTTTTTCAGCTATTCAGCGGTGGTGGTGCTGCGGTACCGTTGTCGCCTCACAGTTAGACGTTGCCCATTCGATTCTAAGTTAGAGCGTCATCTGTGTGGCGACATG
Source organism: Protopterus annectens (assembly GCF_019279795.1). Lineage (NCBI taxonomy): Eukaryota > Metazoa > Chordata > Ceratodontiformes > Protopteridae > Protopterus > Protopterus annectens. The sequence goes on from NC_056734.1 coordinate 115,753,141, forward strand.
CGTGAATGGGCGTTCCTTCGTTGAAGGTTGTGCGTTAGGCTCGGCAAGCCAGCACGCCAAAATCTACTGCCAATCATTAGCGGACCGGAGTTCCGCTGTGGCGACCCCTAACCGGGAAAAGCCGAAAGAAACAAACAAACTCTCCTTGTTTCAGCACTAACTGTAGTGGGTCCTAATATTTCAAATGGTTACCAGCAGGTTCAGATTTCTTATTCTAGTGTTTGCAGGGCTGTTTGATTTGTGGAGAAATATGAGGTCTTGATGACCTGAAAGGCAAAGCATAGATCACCCTCAAGGTGTCTGTAAGCTACTGCATACAGGCCTTTCCTGATAGCTCAGGTCCATTAGTAGAAAAAGAGCTGGAAACAGCGCACCAAGACCGCACTTTATTTACGTTCACAACAGTTTAAAATCCACACAAATAATCCACAAGGTAAACGCTTTGGAGCAAATCAATGCGTTTTCGTCAGCTTAAAGCTACGACTTCATCAGACAATTAAGTTTAATTAATGAACCATTATATAGTAAAATTCAAAAAATAAAAACCAATTAGAACAATTGCATTCTATTTAAACCAATGGTAATAATGAAAGACTAAAGAGCTCATTATAATAAAAAACACTGTGAAATATATGAATGTCATAAAAATCAGTTAAAATCTCTTCTAAAATTGATCTGATGTTTAAAACCTTTTCAGTAAGTTGATCAAAGTATGCTTCAATAAATAATTTCTTTGTACACCAAATACATAAATAAATACAATAAAAACCTAAGTTAAATTCATGTGAATATGTAAATGTTAAAGGGAATGTTTTTTTACTAAGAAAGGGAATGAAATAAAGAACAATAGTGCCACCTACTGTTCTTTTGTGGTAAGCTGTTAATATTTCACTTCATATCTTAGCTGCTCTCAATTTTAAAACTGGAGCTAGGGAAATGCATTCATTTAAACCAGGTTGTTTGTTGGCTTCTAATAGTATTTGCCAACATAATTCCCTATATTCCAGCCATTCTTCCCAGGGGCCTCCTCTCATTTCTTTTTTCACCTGCTCAAGGACAAAAAAAGAAAATTTAGACTCTTTACAAGTTTTTGTGTGCTTAAACAATGCAGTTGTGTCTTTTCCTTTTTGTATTTCATACAGGTGTTCGTATATTCTTCTCTTTAATATTCTTTCTGTTTTTCCAACATAGTAGGAGTTGCAATTTGAACACATTGCCAAATAGACTACTCCCTGGGATTCACAGTTATAATGGCCTGTACTAAATATATTCATATCCCTAGCTACCAGAAATATTTCTCTTTTGTTAGAAATATAAGGGCACTGTTTACAGCGTCCACAATGAAATGTTCCATAGGTAGTATTGCTACAGCGTGTCTTCTCCAAGGAGTTATTAATGTCATTAGCTTGATTATTTTCTAAAAATTTTTTAATGCTACGTGCATTTTTAAATACAACTTTCGGGACCCTTTCTTTAATGTTCGGAATGTCTGTAAAGGATATGAATTTGTCCCACTCAGTTTGAAAAATTCTTTTTACTTTCGAGTTGAACAAATTGAATTTTAAGAGAAGTGCTGATTGATATTCAAAATCAGCTGGTGTATTGTTCCTACTGATATTGTAATGGTTGTCCGTAATGTCCCCACTTATCATAGTGTCCATGTTGTTAGTCAGACAACCCTTAATAGGTTTGAATTTAGTCTGTCTATGTTGTTCCACCTCTTTTCTAATGTCTTTGATAAAATCCAGTGGGTATCCTCTGGCTAGGAACATACCTTTTAAGATGTTACATTCAACATAGAAATCATCATCCCTGCTCGTCATGCGACACCCTCTCACAAATTGTCCCTTGACAATATTCCTTTTACAATGTGGAGGGTGTGCGCTGTTGTAATGCAAGAAAGAATTGCAGAAAGTGTTTTTCCTGAATATTTTAGTTTCTAAATCTTTGTTGTTTTTACTCTTCTGAACTTCAACGTCCAAATATTGTAGCTTATCAGGAGAGGTGGAGTGTGTGAATCTCAAGTAATGGGTAGTACTGTTAATATAGTCCAGGAATTCAGTCAATTTTTCGCTACCTCCTGTCCAAAAAATGACGATATCGTCCAGGTAGCGTCTGTATAGTGACCAATATTGTTGAAATCCTGAGTTCAGGATAAAATTCAATTCCCAACCTGCTAACACTATATTTGCATAAGTTGGTGCGCAGGCCACACCCATTGCTACCCCTTTTATTTGTTGATAAAATTCTCCATTGAATGTTATGAAGTTATACTTCAAAATGGTATCCATTAACTCCACTATTGCAACTTTTTCTGAATGTGCTAGAGTATTATCCATGAAGACCATGTCCTCAAAAATAATCATCCCTTCATGGTGTGGTATGCAAGTGAAGAGGTCCACCACATCTATAGTAACAAAAATCAAGTTCTCAGTTAGGAGGTTAGGTGTAATGCTTCTTAATAAGTCCCATGAGTCTTTCAGTATATGTTGGTAGTTGTTACAAATGTGTTTGATCTTATGATCCACAAATTTAGCCATAGGAAGAGTTTTTGAACAATCGGCTGACACAATAGGTCTTAATGGAGGGTCACTAACATTTTTGTGTACCTTAGGTATGCCGAAGATGATAGGAATCTTAGGTTTCGGCACTGACAAAAATTTGTACGTGTTGTTGTCAATTGTTCCCTCTATGATCATATGGTCAAGAGTCATGTCTATTTTCTGGTAGGCCACTTGCACCTCATCAAATGATACATTTCTATATTTACTTTCTTCTCGAAGAATGTTGTTCATTTTGCCTTCGTAAATAATATTATCCATAATCACCACTCCCCCTCCTTTATCTGGCTTCATAATTCTTATTAGTGTGTTTTTCCTTAAGTCTTCCAGAGTTTCATGTTCTTCACCTGTCGGGTTGTACGCCTTATAGTGTTGTTTAAACTCCTTCCTAATTTCATTTTCTAACACCAGTTCCAGGTTCTTTATTTGCGGGAGGAGTGGGGGATTATAGGTACTACGTCTAGTTAAGGCAGGATGTGGTAGCTCTTGGTTGCCTGAAGTAGCTGGTAAAATGGCTTGCAAGTTCAGCTTCCTGAGAAACAACTTCATGTCTAAAATAGTTTTGACTAGATCACCTCGAGTACTTGGAATAAATTTAAACCCTTTACTGAGTAGGTCAAAATGTACCCTGTTTAAAGTAATATTGCTAAAATTATAAATAGAAACATTTTTAAAGGAATGTGTAGTGCCTGTACATAAAACTCAGAATCAGTGTCTAAACCAGGGGGGTCACCAAGATTACGAATGGGGGATGTTGTGGGGGTGGGGGTGTAGATGATATTAGTTAATACCTCCCTCTCCCCCTTCTTCCTCCCCCTCTCTGAAAATTCTGAGGACCTTGTCTCTTTCTGTACATGTTATGTTGCGGGTCTTCGTTCTCTAGTGGTGGAAAGTCAGTGTCATAGTCTTCAATAAAAAATTCCTCCTCCCTATAGTGCATATTGTGGTTGTTCACTCTCCTGTTATCTAGCTTGTTTCTAACATTATGTACATTTCTCTTAAACGGTGGTTGTGGGTAGCTCATATTATTCTGATAATCATCTAAGTCCCTTTTAAGTTTATTAATCTTTCTTTGTTCTAGTGCTTTGCATTTAGTATCAATATCAACCCTTAAATTATAATATTTGTCCCTTTCTTGCTTTATTTCGAAAAACAAATCCTGCTTAATAAAATTATCCAAAACCAAAATTTCTTCTTCTAATTCTAATAACTGTCTGTTATTTTCTTTAATAATAAGACCTAAAATTTCAAGACCACATCTATTGAAAGTATCTATCAGGTCTTTATGAAAAGCAGTGCCAGGTTCAACATTGTTGGGGTACTTCCATACCCTGAGCCCTTTTGGTACAATATGGTGTTTTATACATGCTGTTAAATAAGAATTCTCTATGCACAACATTTTGTATTTATGCATTGATTTAAATAGTTTGTCTATTTTTAAACAATAAGAATCACCATCCTGCGGTGAATTATCGTCTTCTGAAGTAAGGTTAAACCCACGCGGATTTTTTAACCAGTCTATTAAATTGTCACTGTTTAAAGAAGTCGGAACAGTACCTGTGGCATTAATGCCCGGCGTGTTCAAAGATGAACCACCACGCCTATTAATGACCCCTGCATGTGTGTTGGTGTCCGATGTTGATCTAGAACCCAAAAGCATCGGTGTGATGGCAGGATCAAAAGTGCCACCATTCGGTTCAGCCTCCTCGAGCGACGTGGAGCCGGAATCTCGGTTGGATCTCTTCCTCTTCTGTTTGGATCCTTCAAACCTTTCGGTCCCTTCCGGCATGCTCCCTATGTCCGTTGATTTCCTGCCAGTCAGAGTAACACACAGCGGGGTTAGCAGTTCAATAAGCTCAGTGAGCTGTCCAATAAGTTTACGGGACTGTCCCAATTCTTCGCGGTTAGAAGAGTGTGGGCTGTTTTCCATAGCTGGGCACCAAACCAAGAAATCCAACAACAGGCGCCCAACCAAAATAGTAACCAATAAAAGAAAAAGAGCTGGAAACAGCGCACCAAGACCGCACTTTATTTACGTTCACAACAGTTTAAAATCCACACAAATAATCCACAAGGTAAACGCTTTGGGGCAAATCAATGCGTTTTCGTCAGCTTAAAGCTACGACTTCATCAGACAATTAAGTTTAATTAATGAACCATTATATAGTAAAATTCAAAAAATAAAAACCAATTAGAACAATTGCATTCTATTTAAACCAATGGTAATAATGAAAGACTAAAGAGCTCATTATAATAAAAAAACACTGTGAAATATATGAATGTCATAAAAATCAGTTAAAATCTCTTCTAAAATTGATCTGATGTTTAAAACCTTTTCAGTAAGTTGATCAAAGTATGCTTCAATAAATAATTTCTTTGTACACCAAATACATAAATAAATACAATAAAAACCTAAGTTAAATTCATGTGAATATGTAAATGTTAAAGGGAATGTTTTTTACTAAGAAAGGGAATGAAATAAAGAACAATAGTGCCACCTACTGTTCTTTTGTGGTAAGCTGTTAATATTTCACTTCATATCTTAGCTGCTCTCAATTTTAAAACTGGAGCTAGGGAAATGCATTCATTTAAACCAGGTTGTTTGTTGGCTTCTAATAGTATTTGCCAACATAATTCCCTATATTCCAGCCATTCTTCCCAGGGGCCTCCTCTCATTTCTTTTTCACCTGCTCAAGGACAAAAAAAGAAAATTTAGACTCTTTACAAGTTTTTGTGTGCTTAAACAATGCATTTGTGTCTTTTCCTTTTTGTATTTCATACAGGTGTTCGTATATTCTTCTCTTTAATATTCTTTCTGTTTTTCCAACATAGTAGGAGTTGCAATTTGAACACATTGCCAAATAGACTACTCCCTGGGATTCACAGTTATAATGGCCTGTACTAAATATATTCATATCCCTAGCTACCAGAAATATTTCTCTTTTGTTAGAAATATAAGGGCACTGTTTACAGCGTCCACAATGAAATGTTCCATAGGTAGTATTGCTACAGCGTGTCTTCTCCAAAGAGTTATTAATGTCATTAGCTTGATTATTTTCTAAAAAATTTTTAATGCTACGTGCATTCTTAAATACAACTTTCGGGACCCTTTCTTTAATGTTCGGAATGTCTGTAAAGGATATGAATTTGTCCCACTCAGTTTGAAAAATTCTTTTTACTTTCGAGTTGAACAAATTGAATTCTAAGAGAAGTGCTGATTGATATTCAAAATCAGCTGGTGTATTGTTCCTACTGATATTGTAATGATTGTCCGTAATGTCCCCACTTATCATAGTGTCCATGTTGTTAGTCAGACAACCCTTAATAGGTTTGAATTTAGTCTGTCTATGTTGTTCCACCTCTTTTCTAATGTCTTTGATAAAATCCAGTGGGTATCCTCTGGCTAGGAACATACCTTCTAAGATGTTACATTCAACATAGAAATCATCATCCCTGCTCGTCATGCGACACCCTCTCACAAATTGTCCCTTGACAATATTCCTTTTACAATGTGGAGGGTGTGCACTGTTGTAATGCAAGAAAGAATTGCAGAAAGTGTTTTTCCTGAATATTTTAGTTTCTAAATCTTTGTTGTTTTTACTCTTCTGAACTTCAACGTCCAAATATTGTAGCTTATCAGGAGAGGTGGAGTGTGTGAATCTCAAGTAATGGGTAGTACTGTTAATATAGTCCAGGAATTCAGTCAATTTTTCGCTACCTCCTGTCCAAAAAATGACGATATCGTCCAGGTAGCGTCTGTATAGTGACCAATATTGTTGAAATCCTGAGTTCAGGATAAAATTCAATTCCCAACCTGCTAACAATATATTTGCATAAGTTGGTGCGCAGGCCGCACCCATTGCTACCCCTTTTATTTGTTGATAAAATTCTCCATTGAATGTTATGAAGTTATACTTCAAAATGGTATCCATTAACTCCACTATTGCAACTTTTTCTGAATGTGCTAGAGTATTATCCATGAAGACCATGTCCTCAAAAATAATCATCCCTTCATGGTGTGGTATGCAAGTGAAGAGGTCCACCACATCTATAGTAACAAAAATCAAGTTCTCAGTTAGGAGGTTAGGTGTAATGCTTCTTAATAAGTCCCATGAGTCTTTCAGTATATGTTGGTAGTTGTTACAAATGTGTTTGATCTTATGATCCACAAATTTAGCCATAGGAAGAGTTTTTGAACAATCGGCTGACACAATAGGTCTTAATGGAGGGTCACTAACATTTTTGTGTACCTTAGGTATGCCGAAGATGATAGGAATCTTAGGTTTCGGCACTGACAAAAATTTGTACGTGTTGTTGTCAATTGTTCCCTCCATGATCATATGGTCAAGAGTCATGTCTATTTTCTGGTAGGCCACTTGCACCTCATCAAATGATACATTTCTATATTTACTTTCTTCTCGAAGAATGTTGTTCATTTTGCCTTCGTAAATAATATTATCCATAATCACCACTCCCCCTCCTTTATCTGGCTTCATAATTCTTATTAGTGTGTTTTTCCTTAAGTCTTCCAGAGTTTCATGTTCTTCACCTGTCAGGTTGTACGCCTTATAGTGTTGTTTAAACTCCTTCCTAATTTCATTTTCTAACACCAGTTCCAGGTTCTTTATTTGCGGGAGGAGTGGGGGATTATAGGTACTACGTCTAGTTAAGGCAGGATGTGGTAGCTCTTGGTTGCCTGAAGTAGCTGGTAAAATGGCTTGCAAGTTCAGCTTCCTGAGAAACAACTTCATGTCTAAAATAGTTTTGACTAGATCACCTCGAGTACTTGGAATAAATTTAAACCCTTTACTGAGTAGGTCAAAATGTACCCTGTTTAAAGTAATATTGCTAAAATTATAAATAGAAAAATTTTTAAAGGAATGTGTAGTGCCTGTACATAAAATCTCAGAATCAGTGTCTAAACCAGGGGGTCACCAAGATTACGAATGGGGGATGTTGTGGGGGTGGGGGTGTAGATGATATTAGTTAATACCTCCCTCTCCCCCTTCTTCCTCCCCCTCTCTGAAAATTCTGAGGACCTTGTCTCTTTCTGTACATGTTATGTTGTGGGTCTTCGTTCTCTAGTGGTGGAAAGTCAGTGTCATAGTCTTCAATAAAAAATTCCTCCTCCCTATAGTGCATATTGTGGTTGTTCACTCTCCTGTTATCTAGCTTGTTTCTAACATTATGTACATTTCTCTTAAACGGTGGTTGTGGGTAGCTCATATTATTCTGATAATCATCTAAGTCCCTTTTAAGTTTATTAATCTTTCTTTGTTCTAGTGCTTTGCATTTAGTATCAATATCAACCCTTAAATTATAATATGTGTCCCTTTCTTGCTTTATTTCGAAAAACAAATCCTGCTTAATAAAATTATCCAAAACCAAAATTTCTTCTTCTAATTCTAATAACTGTTTGTTATTTTCTTTAATAATAAGACCTAAAATTTCAAGACCACATCTATTGAAAGTATCTATCAGGTCTTTATGAAAAGCAGTGCCAGGTTCAACATTGTTGGGGTACTTCCATACCCTGAGCCCTTTTGGTACAATATGGTGTTTTATACATGCTGTTAAATAAGAATTCTCTATGCACAACATTTTGTATTTATGCATTGATTTAAATAGTTTGTCTATTTTTAAACAATAAGAATCACCATCCTGCGGTGAATTATCGTCTTCTGAAGTAAGGTTAAACCCACGCGGATTTTTTAACCAGTCTATTAAATTGTCACTGTTTAAAGAAGTCGGAACAGTACCTGTGGCATTAATGCCCGGCGTGTTCAAAGATGAACCACCACGCCTATTAATGACCCCTGCATGTGTGTTGGTGTCCGATGTTGATCTAGAACCCAAAAGCATCGGTGTGATGGCAGGATCAAAAGTGCCACCATTCGGTTCAGCCTCCTCGAGCGACGTGGAGCCGGAATCTCGGTTGGATCTCTTCCTCTTCTGTTTGGATCCTCCAAACCTTTCGGTCCCTTCCGGCATGCTCCCTACATCCGTTGATTTCCTGCCAGTCAGAGTAACACACAGCGGGGTTAGCAGTTCAATAAGCTCAGTGAGCTGTCCAATAAGTTTACGGGACTGTCCCAATTCTTCGCGGTTAGAAGAGTGTGGGCTGTTTTCCATAGCTGGGCACCAAACCAAGAAATCCAACAACAGGCGCCCAACCAAAATAGTAACCAATAAAAGAAAAAGAGCTGTAAACAGCGCACCAAGACCGCACTTTATTTACGTTCACAACAGTTTAAAATCCACACAAATAATCCACAAGGTAAACGCTTTGGAGCAAATCAATGCGTTTTCTTCAGCTTAAAGCTACGACTTCATCAGACAATTAAGTTTAATTAATGAACCATTATATAGTAAAATTCAAAAAATAAAAACCAATTAGAACAATTGCATTCTATTTAAACCAATGGTAATAATGAAAGACTAAAGAGCTCATTATAATAAAAAAACACTGTGAAATATATGAATGTCATAAAAATCAGTTAAAATCTCTTCTAAAATTGATCTGATGTTTAAAACCTTTTCAGTAAGTTGATCAAAGTATGCTTCAATAAATAATTTCTTTGTACACCAAATACATAAATAAATACAATAAAAACCTAAGTTAAATTCATGTGAATATGTAAATGTTAAAGGGAATGTTTTTTACTAAGAAAGGGAATGAAATAAAGAACAATAGTGCCACCTACTGTTCTTTTGTGGTAAGCTGTTAATATTTCACTTCATATCTTAGCTGCTCTCAATTTTAAAACTGGAGCTAGGGAAGTGCATTCATTTAAACCAGGTTGTTTGTTGGCTTCTAATAGTATTTGCCAACATAATTCCCTATATTCCAGCCATTCTTCCCAGGGGCCTCCTCTCATTTCTTTTTTCACCTGCTCAAGGACAAAAAAAGAAAATTTAGACTCTTTACAAGTTTTTGTGTGCTTAAACAATGCATTTGTGTCTTTTCCTTTTTGTATTTCATACAGGTGTTCGTATATTCTTCTCTTTAATATTCTTTCTGTTTTTCCAACATAGTAGGAGTTGCAATTTGAACACATTGCCAAATAGACTACTCCCTGGGATTCACAGTTATAATGGCCTGTACTAAATATATTCATATCCCTAGCTACCAGAAATATTTCTCTTTTGTTAGAAATATAAGGGCACTGTTTACAGCGTCCACAATGAAATGTTCCATAGGTAGTATTGCTACAGGTCCATTAGTCCCAAGATCTTACCTGTGCACTGAACATACTTCACAATTGTAGTCTATAATGAGTTTGATCATAGCAAAATGTAGAGGGGTCAGGACATCTCAGGACCTAGAGGACCCTTTGTGATCAACTGAGCCAGATAGAAGGAATTCCTGACCACTGTTATCACACATCAAAGGAGACCGTTATCTACCCATGTTCCAAGGGCTCTCACAACATCTTCATTTGGAGTAGGGTGTTTTCTATACTTGTATGCTGGGCAGACGGAATGCATTTTTTAGCATTTAGTTTAGTCCAATGTTGGTGCACTAACTACTAAAATGTGTAAGTATACTTTGTAGCTTCTGAGTATCATAAGGAGATTCAAGTGTAACACCACATTTACAGTCATTGTCAAACTTTGTTAAGCAGACTTACTGTTTTTTTTTAATTTGGTTTGGAAATTGAAGTATGTGCCAAATGGCATAGGTCCTCACATGGAACCCTGTGATACCCCACTGGCTGTCTTCATGCTCGCTGAAGTTGCACTTGCCTTCCTTACAGTGTGGGTTATGTCCCTCAGCCAATTAGCTTTCCATCTTACAGTACAGAGATCAGTTTAGGGCATATTTAGCTTTTTGGTAATGTTGGCATGTGGTATAGTATCCTAATTTAGCAAGGTCGAGATATGATGCACAAATAGTGTGCACACTGTCATGATTTGTATTACCCTCTCCAAAAGTTACCAGATTCATTTGGCAAGATCTACTCTTAAAGTCAAACTGCTGAAAGTCAAGTTTTACAAGACTTTTTATATAGTAGTTTATCAAGTTAGTTATGGTGCATTCTATCCCCTTGCAAATGAGACTTGTCAGGCTGATGGGTCTATAATTTTTAAGTTCTGTAGTGCAACTATCCTTGTAAAGAGGTATTACAACTGTGACAAAATCTCTGCAACAAAACCAGTGGGTAAGCTCAGGTTGAATAGTTGTCAGAGCGAGTGCTGTTTAGCAGGCAGCCTGATATGTTTTCAGGTTCCATAGTGGATGTTTTTGGTTTTGAAAAGTACTTTTGACAAGTGTTTTTTTTTTTTTGTGGTGGTAGGGAAGTTTAGGTCCTTGGGTATCTGTGGGTGGCATGTCTCTGGAATGAAGTTAGCAGTGAATTTGTTTGCCAGTGTATTGAGACTGAATAAGTAGTACCATTTTAAATGCATTCAGAGCAACAGTGCATGTTATTTTGTAACTTCCTGATGCAAGGAAAGAAGGATTAGTAATTATCTTTAGCTGCCAGTCTATTTTCCTCGTGGTATTTTTCAATACATTGGATAGCATTTTGATATTAACATTGAAATGTTGGTCTTTTGTTTTGCTGCATATTCTAATGAGCTTTTTTTCTGTTATTATATTGCTTATTTATGCATGTGGACCACCAGACTGGTTTGCTGTCTGATATCCCTTTTTGTGTTGTTTTGGTAGGGACTAACAGTTTTATACAGTTTTATAGTTGAGTGTAACATTTGTTGGCATTGACTACTTGCCTTGTCTTTATTTTGGGGATACAGTTATTTTTAAACTCAAGTTCATCATGGAATTCTAGGAAGTACAAGACAGGTAGCTTACATCTTTCTAAGCTGGGAATTGCTGATTGAAGGCAAAGTGTATTAGTTCTGGCTTAAGCACTTGGGCTTCAGGCCAGTTATTCTACATTAAGAGGGTTTGTGGTCTGCACTCTTGTGGGAGGAGAGGCTGAATTCTGCCCGTCTGAGCTGGGAATTTTTGGTCACAGGCTTATTGTGCCTGCTTATTTAAACTGTTTCCTTCTGAAATTGGTGCGCTGTAGCATAGACCAGATTCAGGCCTGCTGAATCTAGCTATGTTTGTATAACTTGAGCACTGATCCAAGCCATCTTGTTTTGGAGAAGGTTCCCCTGCACCCTAGTAGCAGGAGTGTACGGTTAGAACTTGTCTGATTGAAGACTGCTGGAACAGGGCTCAGTTTTGACCTTTTTTTCTGGTTAATTGGGTAACTTGTTTAAATCAGTTGGTTTGTTTTCTGTTGTTTTTTATATATATATATATATATATATATATATATATATATATATATATATATATATATATAAATTGCACTTTATTCATCTGCTTTTACTGTATTTGTGTTTCTTCCTACTTTATTACTAGGGGCATTGACTACAACTCTGATCTACGATATATAACAGTAAGTATCCTTTTCTGTGTATTTAAAGTGTTTTTTTTTTATTGTATCTGCTTTATTTTCTGAACTATATATATTATATATATATATATATATATATATATATATATATATATATATATATACATATATATACTTGTTTCCAACCTTTCTAAGCTAGTATAGTCCAGTTTTCAGGTTAGTGCTAAATTCAGGGCTGTGTTACAAATCTCTGTGTTTGCCTATACCTTACTTGGATAGAAGGAAGTTTCTCTGTTCACCTGTGAGAGAGGGGAGCTTTGAGCAGCCTATCTGTCCCTGGAGGAGTGGTTACAGCCCAGAAATTAGTAGTTTATTGGCCATTTTGGACTAATTTCTATCTCTTTCATTTACCTTCTGTAAATACCAAATTTGCCCGGTTTTGCGCGCCAGGCAGCGCCGGTTAGCTAGGGTAAAACTATTCCCGGCTCCACAAAGTCTCCTCTTCAATTTTTCCCTTGGTACTAGACAAACTTTCAACTTAAGCACTCAAGCCATTCATTTCTCAGCCCGGCACTTGCTCAAAACTTATAGCAAGCACTTATAAACCCTAGCACTAGACCCTCCTGTACTGTACAGAAGGACAAGACTCTCTATTCAACCTTACCAGCCATCCAGTAAAACAGTTCACTGTACCTATCCAGGCACGTCCAAAGGGCAGTTTCAGGTGTACACTCCAGTCCAACTGGTGAATCTGGGCATTTTGAGGCAATGTTACAACTGCCTCATGTACACAGACATCCCTCTCCTCCTACCACCAAACACTAATACATGCGAGAGATGCAATTATACAGCCAAACTGGCGGCTAAGCTCTCTCAACCCAAGACTGGATCAGACAGTCAAGAGGAGAAGGGAAATACTTGCTTCACACTGCCAGTCTCACATAGACCCATTAAACCAGCGCCGACAAAAACACACATAAATACGTGAAAATATACCCGGAGGCTCTAAATAAAAATCTGCAAAACCAACAGAGACCTCCAAAGCAGACATCCAAGCAACCTCCACCCCCCAACACAAACCATGAAACACATACTTCACAAAACCAGTGTGCCATGCAGTCACAGCCCTTAAGGCAAAATAACATACCCAACATACTAGTAGTAGGTGATTCTATAGTCAGGCTCACTGACGTCCCACTCACTAGGCTAAATAAGGAGAAGGTTACTGTTAGCTGCCTATTGGGTGCCAGGATCTGCCACATAACACAAGCACTCAGGTCACTCCAGAAGAAGTACAAATATGTTGGTGTGAATGACCTGAGCCATACCTCCCTGGACTACATGAAAAGAGACATGGAAGAGCTATCTGATCACGTAGTCCAGGCCGGTATGACCCTGACCCTGAGTAGCATCCTGCCCTCACCAAGAATGATACCATGGTATAAAGAAAAAATTTTCGATTTCAACAATTGGCTAAGTTTCTGGTGTCCTTCAAAGGGGATCCAGTGTCTGTCTGCCTGGGATGACATGCTCGACAAGCCACGCTGCTTCACTAGAGACGGCTTACACCTGTCACCCTTAGGCTTTCGAATATTGGCCAAGGCTCTTGCCACCCCCATAGTGCCTTTTTTAGGCAAGGCTCAAAGGACAAACCCACCACCGTAAATAGCACAAGTAACAAAAAACTGAAGGTAATACTACTCAATGCCAGAAGTCTAAACCTCAAAATGAATGCACTCGTGGCATTCCTCAGTATGGAGAAAATCAATATATGTGCAGTAACAGAAACCTGGTTTAAGGCTTCAGAGAGCACCCCAACATTACCAGGTTACAACTCATACCATACATTTTGGCCACAGAACCCAAACTGAAATACAAACGGCAGGGGAGTATCCATATTCGTCAAGGATACCCACACTTCCAGGTTAGTGGCACAGCATGATGCTTCAGAGATCATCCACGTGCAACTAACAATGGGCAAAACTGCAATTCAAATTGTAGCTTGCTACAGATCACCCACTATGTCCCAGGACCCCCATTCCGCATTTCTGGAAACACTGGAAAACATAAAGGTCCTACCAAACACCCTAATATTGGGTGATTTCAATTACCCAAACATTAACTGTGAGAACTACTCAACTATTAACTCCCTTGCCCAACATTTCCTAGAATTTATAAACTCAAATGCCCTGGTTCAACTGGTCAACACTCCCACCAGAGGTGACAACATGTTGGACCTGGTCATCACAAACATGGGCGACCAGTGTTCCACACCAGAGGTCAACCCCTCGCTGCTTAGATCTGACCATAAACAATTCACTTTGGATATCCACATTCTGTCCCGACCTCCAGACAAGGAAACCACTAAGAAAAAACTTTTCAGAAGCAAACTTCACGTTACTTAAGACCGAGGTGGAAAGTTTCAAATCCCCCATGCTGAAGGATAACACTGTCCAAGCTGCAAAATCCTTTACTAATGCATTCTACGGGCACCTACAAGAATGCATGGATCATGCCATCCCAAGCAAAACCAAGACTCACTCCTCCAAGAAAAGGAAACCAGTCTGGTAGACTCCTGCCATAAACAAGCTATACAATAGAAGGAAACTAGTACAGAAAAGAGTAAAGTCCCAAGAAGACGAAAACCCCGAAGGAAGCTGTCTGCAGGTTTTGATCCAATAATCCAATAAACAAGCAAGATGACTGTAAAAAACGTAATGTGAGCACTTTTATTATACAAGAACTTTCGGAAGGCTTAATATTAACTGTTTTGTCTGAAGAAGGTCGGATATTAAGCCTTCCGAAAGTTCTTGTATAATAAAAGTGCTCACATTACGTTTTTTACAGTCATCTTGCTTGTTTATTGGATTATTGGATCAAAACCTGCAGACAGCTTCCTTCGGGGTTTTCGTCTTCACAAGTTTGTTTGGCAGTTTTAGTTTAAAGTCCCAAGAAGGGAAGACATCCCTGATCAGTATCAGCAAGAAACTACGATCCCTCATAAAATCATCCAAGGTGAGCTTTGAAAGAAAAATTGCCAAGGACTCCAAAGATAACCACAAGGCATTCATTAGCTATGTCAAGAATCTAAATGGCAATGCTCAGATCTACTCAGATTTAGTGCAGAATGGCACAAAATACACTGAACTGACCGATATCGCCAACATCCTGGCAGACAGTTTCAGCACAGACTTCACCCCCCTCTCACCCCCAAAAGGGCCCATAACCATACCAGAAGAATGTAGAGTCCCTGAAATCACAGACACTCAGGTTAAAACAGCCCTCTCCAAAGCCAAAAACACAGCATCAATGGGACCGGACAGTGTCCCAGGCTGCGTCCTACAGGAGCTCAAAGACGAACTAACCCCTCATCTAAACACATTGTTCAAACTGAGCCTTTCCACAGGCTATGTACCCATAGAGTGGCGCACAGCAGTGATTATTCCACTTCACAAAGGTGGAGCCACAACAGACCCCGGGAACTATCGCTCTATAAGCCTGACTAGCTTGGTCTGCAAGGCTATGGAGCGCATCATCATGGAACACATTAACAGAGGCATTGGGAACCTCCAAACACTGGACCCTACCCAGTTCGGCTTTGTTAAGAGCAGGTCATGCCCCCTAAACCTGGTGGACTTCTTTGAGACAGTTACCAAGGCTATAGACAAGGGAAAGGTGGTACACACAGCCTGCCTAGACCTTGCTAAGGCCTTCGACACCATTCCCCATTCTGGTATTATAGACAAGCTCACCAGCCTGAACATAAACCCCTACGTCACAAGATGGGTTGCCAACTGGCTCACGGACAGAACCCACATGGTGAGAGTTGTGGGAGCTAGGTCCGACTCTAAACCGGTTCCAAGTGGCGTTCCCCAGAGCTCAGTCCTAGGACCCCTCCTATTCGGCATATACTTCTCAGAGGTATAGGCAAGCACAGGAGGACTATGGCTGACCAAGTTCGCAGACGACTGCAAACTAGGGGCTATAATTGTCTCTCCGGCTGACACAGACATCCTCCAAAAGGGTCTCACCGAGACGGATACCTGGTGTCAAAATCATGCCAAATGCCAAAAAGTGCATAGTCATCCCCTTTGGAAAAAACAAAGTACCCACAAACTACCACATAGGTGGTAGTCCTCTAAATATGGAAGACGTAATAAGGGATTTGGGGACTCAAGTAGATAGTAATCTCACCTTTGATAATCACATTGCCAAAGTGGTGTGGCCCACCTAATCACAAAAGGGTTCGCATCCAGATCAAAAGAGGTCATTGTGCCCCTCTACTCATCACTTGTCAGACCCATCATAGAGTACAATGCCCCATTTGGGATGTACCTTACAAGACACTTGCAACAGCTGGAAATACCACAGAAGTACCTCACCAAGAGGATCACTGGCCTCAAACAGATGCCCTATGCAGCTTGACTGAAGAAACTCCAGCTACATTTGGTTGCGTACTGCTACTTAGAGGTGATCTCTGCCTGACCTACAAGGCCATGTCCAACCCAGAATTGATGGACATGCTCCACCTAAAGAAAACCTTATCCCCTCGAGCCACATGCTCTAGGGATCTAAACCTCACCACAACAATAAATAAGAGGTGCTGGAGGAATAGATTCCTGTCCCAGAGACTTCCCATGCTTTGCAACAAGATTCCAATCTACATTAGGCAGAGCTCCTCGCTAACGCTGTTCAAAAGAAACCTTGATAAGTGGATGGGAAACAGAAAGTTTACCCCGGGGATTACTTCAGTAGCTCTGCTGGACAGAGGCATTTACCCCGGGGATCACTTCAGTAGCTCTGCTGGACAGAGGCATAGGGAACTAATCTAAGGGGGCGGCAAAAGCCAACACATTCTGGCTAGGCTTATAAATGCCTTTGGGCAGATAGCCTAGTACCTACCTATGAACCTAAGTCTTTGAATATTGTGATATTTTCCTCAGCTGGCTTAGTAATTTTGAAAGATAAGGTTACCAATTTGTGGCCAGACTTGACTGGGGAAGTACACCAGTGGGATAGTACATATAGTTGCCACATTTGTAAAGACCAGGTTAAGAACTTTTTGATCTCTAGTGAGCTGTTTGCCTGTATAATCAGGGAACTCTTTTTTTTTATGAGATTGAATTTGTGGGTATAGCCTACATTTGAGGTATAGGTCTCCCAATTATCTATGGATAAATCTCCCAGGATGATGGAGTTTTTGTGTATATGAAGTTCCTCCAATGTATTTAAGAGCAGGACATGGTTTTTGAAGGGATCCTGTAACATGCTATGATTTGATAGTCTGTTTTAGGCTGAGTTAAATCTCAGTAAGTTTAGCTCTTGGGTCTCTGGGAATCTGCCTTAAGGTAATGTGCTCTTTAATAAATAACAGTATTCCAGCACAGTTTCTATCTGGTCTAAAGGTTTGGTAGGTGCAAAGCTCTAATACAGAGGGGATGCTTTCTGCTCTGTTAAACGTGGTTTCAGTAGCAGTACGCACCTGAATGTGCTCCATGTGCAGCAAGGCTTCAAGATTAGGCCGTTTGTTATTTAGACTCCTAGCATTGAGCAGCACCACATTGATATTGTCTGGTGTTTTGTTTGTTCTGTTTTTTACTTTTTATTTATTTTTTTAGATCAAAGATCCTTACTTGGAATATGCCTAAACAAGGCACTATGGTACAGCAAAGGCAAGCTGTCCTTTTCAAAGCAACTGGTGATGGGCAGCAGTTCATCCCATGCTCACATACTGGGTCCCCCCTCAAATTACATCAGTTACTAAGCCAGTTGGTTGAAGTCAGTCATCTTTTCTCTGTACCTTGTCATTATTCTTGGTGAAGGCAGGATTGTGACATGATTGAAGAGATGGAAAGTGTATGTCTGCATTTCCCATAGCGTTTGCATGCCATATCATTTGCACTCATATGGACCACTACCATGTTGTAGTCATAGTTGTTCATCCTAATGGTCTGTTGTTCCCTTGAGACATTGGAGATCTTAACATTGGAAAGACAGTTGTCACTGTCGCTCTGTTTTTGTTCAGCCTTGTGAGGGTAGAGCTTATGTGTCATATTATGGAGTCATCAACCACCAGTATGTTATTAGTAAAGAATTTAACTGTATTTGACTTGAGGCAGTTTTTTTCCTGGTTACTCTTATTTGTTGGATATAGCAGTATCCATCCTTCCACATCACATTTCTCCCATTTCCGCACATGGGGTCAGGCTGTCACTTCAACAGTGACAGTCACTTCAACAGTGACAGTCGTCTAGTGTGAATGTTCACACTGCTGAGTGGCTAGCCGCGCTGCTGTTGTTCATTCACATCACAGACACACACACACCTATGAGAAATTTAGTGCCCAATCCACCTCATGTCTTTGGAATGTGGGTGTAGTAGTATGTAATGTGGTATTTAATTTTCACTGAAACCTGTTCATTGTCCTTGGTGTCTTAGGAATGTCTTTTTTTACAGCCTCAGCAGATGACAATTTAACATGTATTTTTGTGGAGTGTTGTAGGTAGCGTGGTGATCAGTCTTTTGTTTTACAAAAAAAAAAATGTATTACTTCCATCTTAGTTAAATATTTGCTTCTCTCACAAGTATCTGGAATTTTTATTAAGAAAAGTTAATACTTTCTGCACTTTAACTTAGATTTGTTTTATGACTAGGATAGTTTTTGAAAACTTAGTCATACATTTATTTTCTTTTCATTGGTGTTTACTAGGCTAATGACCACAATGGCCTTTTTAAGCATAGCCATGCATCCCAAATCTCAGACAAGTTTTGGTACCCTTGATATGTATAAGGAGGGGCTTGGGAGATGAAACACTCACAAGCAGGGGTCTGGGAAATGAACCATTTACAGGCTACCTGTGTCCATTTGAGATATAGGTGCCAAAGCAGAAACAAATTTCCTGTTCCCCATCTGGTTGTCCAAGTTACATTTAATTGAGTTAAGGAAAAACTTTGCTTCATATGGATGGGGAGACTGTTCCAGAGAAGAAGAGTCTCTGGAATATATATCTGTCTCACCAGCAGGTCATGTTTATGTCACAGACAAAGTTTAAGTCCTTTAGACTGGGTAATTCTGGTGCTGCTTTGTGGCTATGCAGAAGGTCTGTCAGGGTGGGGTCTGACAGTGCCTTGTATGCCAGGCACGGATCTCCCCTCAACAGCCTGTAGGAGACACAGTACAGGGATAGGGCTTTAAGGCAGTTTGCACAGGACATGTTACTTACATCTTGCATTCTTTTAGCAAGGAACTTTTGTGAATGTTCCAATTGTTGGATGTGCATGGTTTAGGTATATACCAGAGGGGGCAGTGTACTCGATGACAGGTCAGATGAATGCTGAATATAGTGGAACAATGAACTTCTTTGACCTAGATGCCATACCTTTATTTATAAGGTGCACAACACAGAATGATTCCCACACTACTGTAGACAAGTGATGGTTAAAGGCTAGATTACTGTCTGTGTGTCCCCAAGTCCCTGACTGTTGGGTTGATTCTTAGGAGTGTGTTGTCAGTGTGGTGGTTATCCAGGGTAGATGACTTCCTGAAATGTACTATTATGCATTTCTTGTGATGTATGTTTAGTCCATGGCTCTGACACAAATTATTTGTCTGTGTCCACCCTTTCTGGAGAACATTAGAGTTGGTGGAGGATTCTGTGGCTGCTCCTATTTGTAATCATCTGCTGATATGGTAAGCCATGAGCCCTTGACATTAGGACAGGAAGAGCAAATTGGTTTATAGCTTGGATTTTGTTCCTAGATGTCAGTGCTGTTTTCAGGATTAATGTAAGACTTCTAAAGTATTCCTTACTATTTTATTTTCACATTTGTTCATATTTTATTGTTGATCCTTCATCAATTCCCAAATATTTATACACATTCTCTTGCTCAAGTTCTTTTATATCACATCCTTGTCTCAAACTGATGTTTTCTTGGTGTTGCAGCTTTCCTGTTTTAAAGGTTGCTTTTGCACATTTATCAAGACCAAATGACATTCTTATATCATCTGAAAAAGTTTTGACAACTTGCAGTTGTATTTTCATTTCCTCATCTAATGTGCTATACAGTTTTAAATCGTCTACAAAGAGGATGTGAGAAGTCTTTACACTTTGTTGTTTTCTAGGAGACAAATTATAGCCATGGCCTAAGCTGTTAAGTAGACAGCTGAATAGGTTAAGGGCAAGGCAGAATAGCAATGGTAACAGAGTCACCTTGGAATATCCCCCTTTGAATTTTTATTCCTGGAATAATGATTTGTCCTTTATCATAGCTTAATTGCAAAGTGGTCTGTCACTGTTTCATGGTCACTGTAATGTAGTCGATCATTGTAGGATGTATCTTGTATATTTTTAATCACTCTTTTTTATCCATGGATGTGGGATACTATCAAATGCTTTTTTGTAGTCAGTCCATGCCATACTTAAATGCTTCTCCTTTTTATAGTGCTCTACTGTGACTTTATTTAACAACTAATGTCCCTTTTTTCCATATGACTTTATTTTATTGCCCTTTCGTTCTGTTGCTATAATTGAGTTTTCTTCTAAATGACTATAAACTTTGTCAGCATCAGTTCCAGTTTATAGTTTATATGTCATCGGAAAGCAGGTTATTGGCCTATAATTTTTAGGGTAGCTTGCAGGTTCACTCTTAAGTAGGAGCATTGTTTTTCCTGTTGTTAGCCAGTTGGTGTCTGTTCGGGGTGCGCATATAAATAGTTCTTACTCTTGGCTAAGTCTTTATGCAAAGATGTTTTACTGCATCTGGGCCTGGAGTTTTCCAATTAGAGGCTTTTCTTAACTTTGTTTCAACCTCTCTGGCTGTTACTTAATCCCATTTCATATCCTGTACCTTTAAACTTCTTCTTCTTTCTTTTACTACTACTGTCTATTTAGCATCTTTATGTTCCACAGGATCTTCATAGATGCTGTTCTTCTTCTTTTGGCTTTTCTCGGTTAGGAGTCGCCACAGCGGAACTCCGGTCCACTAATGATTGGCAGTAGATTTTTTTTTACGGTGCTGAGGTGCCAGCTGGACGCCAAACCTTCAACGAAGGCACGCCCTACGCATGTCTTTCGAACGCCACTCGACCGCGGGGAGGACATGCAGACTCCACACAGAAGGCACTCCAGCTGAGAATTGAATGGGAGAACCTCTTGCTGTGAGGCGACAACGCTACCGCTGCACCACCGCGGCTACTAGGATCTTCATATTTACTTCTCCAAAATGTATCTATTTCTTCTTATTTTTGGTGGTCTTTCAGTTCCTTTTACCTTGTTTCCCAATTCTCTATAAAACTTTTTGGGTCATCAATAAATTGCTAATTTTGTACTTTTCCTTTATATTTATCTATGTACCTTTTAAGTTTTTCCTCCTGTGCTGAGATTTTTAGTTTATTTGCAGCAGTGTATAATAGATCCTGATCTGTAATACTGCGCATTGCTTTTATCACGTCTATCTTTCTAAGTATTTTGTTGATCTGTTCCCTCTTTTGTACTCTTCTAACAGTGGCACTTTTTGTCTTAGTTGCTTTATGGTTTTCTGTGTTCGATAATTCCGTGATGGAATTCCATTTCTCTCCTTTCGCTCCCTCACTACCCTGTGTTCTTGTGGTACACCTTTATCAGTTATTAATTTAGCTGCATAGTAATGTATCCTATTTACTTCTGTTATATTGCATGAATCTCTGTGGACAGTCCTAATTACTGTGTTCATTTGTTTTATCAAATTGACTTTTTGAGTTTTATAGACCTTCTGCAGTTTATTTCTTTCATAGATGATCTCCCGTTAAGTCAAGTAACTCTTCTCTTAGCTCATTTTTCTTCTAAACTGAGAGCACATTTTTTGTTTCCATTTCCTGTGGGCATTCTATAGAAAGTTCTATAGCATCTTTCCGTGGCACATTCTCTTCAATTTCATCCTGTGCCATCCATTGCTCTGTCATATGGGAACTCACTGGCCTTTCACTCCTCAACATTAACTACGTCAGAGTTTCAACAGTTTCCTGTACCTTCCCTTGCAGTCCAGCTTCAAGTGAATGTTTATACTGGTTTCCTGTGGAAGGCTCCAAAATATCTTCATATGGCACCTGACCAGTTGCTTCCCATTCCACTGATTTTCCCCTTAATTTGGAGTTCCATTGCTCTATCCTGTTGTGGTGCTTTCTGATGTTTTTACACTGAATCCTTCCCTTCGGAGGCACTCCTTAACCTCAGTTTCTGTTTCTTTAACTTCTGCATTACTGATCTCCTTTTTCTACTTTTCCTCTTTGCTGTCTTATTTTTTGTATTGTAAACTTTTCCATGTCCAGATTCCTTTGCCTGTATTTCTCTTCAAATATCTTTGGTGCTACTCTTTTTGTATTTATTATTTTTGCTTTCTCCTTTGTGTAGATATTACACCATATTGAGTCTCTTTTTCTTTCCTATGTCCACATTACTTCTTCAGATGTCTCCTGATTTTCCTGTTTCTCCTTTCTTTGGGGATTCATTCCATCATGCTGTGATAACCTGTGTTAGACCTTCTACATCAAATCCTTTACTTTGCAGGCACTCCATAACTCCAACTTCTATTTTTTAACTTCTGTTTTACTGCTACTCTTTTCTACATTCCCTCTTTGTGAAATTTTCCATGTCTGAATGCCTTTGCCTGTATTTCTCTTAGAATAACTTTGGGTCTGCCTTCTTTATGTTGATCAATTTAGCTTTTGCCTTTACATAAATATTGCACCATGTCAAATCTCTCTTTCTCATGTCCTGATTTCTTTTTTTATACTTTTCAAAAATATCTAGGTTTTGTTGTTTATATTTTTGCACTTCTTCAGATGCATCTTATTCCAAACAGATCAAAGTTTCTTGGTCTATGTACCGTTTTTCACAAATCTGTTGTATTAATGACCACAAATTTTTATTTGAATTTTCTGACATTTTTTTTTTTGCTGAAGTATTTTTCTTTCTCTAATTTCTCTCTCACTCTTTTTGAATATCTTGTGTCTGGAAATTCTGGGCTTTTTGCATAATAGTAACAATACTTAAATTTCTTTCTTATCCTTAATAGTCCACTCTACCGTCTTTGTGGCTCTTATTTGGCCTATCAGTTTTTGTGATTTTTGTGGACTGCTGCTTCCTTCTACAACAGGGGAGCCATCCTCTCTTTGGGCCTGGCCTAGCCCCATTGCAAGAATGTTTCCATATTTTGAGGACTCTAGACTGTCATTTTTTTCCAGTCCTGGCACCAGTGTGCCTACCAGGATTGGGCACTTTTTTATCCTGAATCTTGTGCACCCAGCCATCTTTTTTAATTTTTGACCTACTTCTGTCTATGATGTATGCTATATAAATACACTCTATATATCAGTGTCACCTTGGTGAGATTTTGTGAAAAACAGGGTCCACCTCATGAAGGTATTCACCAAGACTTGAGGATGAATTCAGTTTCAGCACTACTACTCTCCTTTGCTTGTTGACTTTTCATCTCTTCATTCATACGCTGCGTAGCTTTGTTGCTGTACCATGACTTTTCAAGTTGGCAGCAATGTAATTTATGTGTTTGTCTGTTTTCTGAATTCACTACTTAAAAAAGGTGTCTTGTCATACCTGTCAACCTCCTGGTTCAAGAAATCTGGACAAATCCTAAAATAATCGGGGGGACAAAGGCCCAAAAAATAGGGGCAGGTTTTAAATATTGCTCTTGTAAACGTAGAAAGTTGCTAGAGTAACAGGATCTGTGATCACATGCATTTTCTGAGGGATGTGAAGTATGAAACTCAAATGTAAGACATTATTTAGTATTGTCAGTTCTTAGTGATTTGTTAGAAAAACACAAATTTTATGAAGAAGAGAACAAAAATATGGGCTGAAAATCTGGACAGTTGAGAGATATGATGGCTCTTTTGTTTAACAGTTTCTTTAGGAATATTTCAATGTGATTCAGTAAACCACACTGTGACTTGAGGGAATCTACATTAGTTTATTACCCAACCAACAGCAGTTTTTGAGACACTTGTGAATCTTCACTTGTAATATTATAATTAATGATTAACAGAGCTTGTATTACATAAATTGTTTTTGTACCTTGAACACTATTTTCTTATCATGAGGACAATATAGTCAAAAATATCAACTTCATGAATTTGTCAGTTTCCGTACTGTTACTCCCATAGCAACCTTTAAAACCAGTCTGGATGATTTGGATGAGTAATGACAAATTTTCACCAGGGGATATGTGAAGATATTCTGCTTAATGGGGGACGTTGTCAGTTTCCCAACAGTATTGGGTGATGTAGCCGAGTTTCTTAGTGGTCTCCTTGGTCATAAACGTAGGAAGAATCAATAAATCCTAAGAAGAGAGAATGTTATTTATTCACAGTGGCATTTTATCAGAATAATTTAGTTGCATTTATGTGTTTTTGTTTAACAGTGCTGTCCAACTTGGTTGAGGCCCATTTTCATTGGAGGCCTGGAATAACTGTCTTGTTAATGACTTTCTCAGAGTTGCACACAAGGCATTTCAAAACTAAGAGAATCAAACCCAGGGCTACAAACTGAACTTAATTAGCAGTTTGTAGCCTTAATCCTTAGCACTACATTGACAGACCAACATAAATACCAAACGTGAAAAATGGGAAAATCAGGTAGACCCACAAGAGTCAAGTCTAACTGACAAAATCACTTACTACATGAAATTTCATTACATAGACACTTCAATACGAAGGTTGCCTTTCTGTCTTATATCGTATGAGTTACACTACCTTAAGACTTTATTCCAGTCTAACCTACTATGCTGTTCTATCAAGCTATTCCACCTGTTCTTTGGAACAAACAAATTCTATGTTTCTTTTCGGAAAAACAAACTTCATGTCGTGGCAATGCTTCCCTTAGACGGCAGCTGTTTCTTGATCGCAGTAGTTGTAATTAACCTTTCACTTCTCAGAGCATATCTTGTATTGCTTGAGACTCTAGCCATGTGTTGTGAGTTACTGTTGTAGTGACCCTCCCCAAAGAATACAGTTATGTAAGGTAATTACCATAACAGTAGATCTTTGAGAAACAGTAAAACTTCCTTACGTTCTTCCTCTGCCATAAGAGTTTTTATAATTTTATCATGTTGGTGTTTACTAGTATTATAGTTATTTACGTTTTTATTATTGAGGGCTGCTTCTTTTGTTAGAAAATGACAAGCATTTCCAGGTACTTTTTCCCAGATGTTTTGATTGATGGTCATCTCTGCACTTTGCCTACCACAAGCACACTTTCTTGCTTGGATGCACATGTTTGAAGACCAGGAGGGAATGAAGAATAGAGGAGGCTTTATAATGCAGTCTCACAACCACGTGTCAGTATGTTCATTGGTGTAAAATCCAGTTTTGCCCATACAGGGGATAAAGTCACCACTGAGAAATATCTGGTTGGAAAATGGGATACAGGAAATTGATAAAACCTAATACTGTGATTTACTATTACAGTCACCTCTCCAACAATGTACTATTACGGTAAGTACTGTATACAGCTGTTCTTTCAGAAATGATGGCCAGTTGCTTCCATTTTTTCCAGTACCAGAGAAAACAAGAATGTTAGCAAACAATTCCTACGCGAGTCCCTATCAAATTGCTATTTTTTTTTTGTTATGATAGGTACAGCAAAACTCTTCACGGCTTTTCCAAGGTGCATTGTATTTGGGCTGAGTGTATCTCCATTGTGTTTTTTCAGAATGCCTCCCTAGATAACTGCATGGAGCCACAGTTGTTCAGAGCCAGATGGAAATGTGCATGTGCTCACTCTAATGCTTTAGCTCTGGGAAATTTCTTGGCCTCATTATAAAGAAGGATCCAAGAAATATAGTTGTTTTTTTTTGCTATACCTTTTTGCCATTGTGGAATGGCTGATTGTTATGAGAGAGTGTAGAGGCATGATTCTGCAAGCATCCAGTATGTTAACTGCCTTCACTTAGACTTCATTGGCTTCTATAAACTGCAGAAAATAAATCTATGTTTTAAAGTATTGTTTCCCATTTGAAATGCAGTCAGAAAATATTGTGCTGTTTATTGGAATGCATCCATGCTAGTCTATCATTTAATGCAGGCTGTCATGTGTAGATGTAATGCAAATACATGGTGTATGAAATGATAAAATGAACGTAGTTTTTAAGAAAGAATTGTTAATAGTTATTTTTGGAATGTCTCTGCAGCCTTGCTTATTTTCTCTGTCTTATTTTTTTTTTTTGGGGGGGGGGGCATTGTATACTTATTTCTCCTCCTTTTTATCTTCCTGGTAACTGTTTTAATTTTATCTTTCAGTGTCAGTTCTGCGAGAAGTCCTTCGTGAACTATTCTTACCTTCAAGCCCACTTGGAACGAAGGCACTCAGAATTCAGTAATGCAGGCAAGTAAAAAATCCATACATGGAAAAGCAGCAGATCTCCTGGTATGACATGTAGTTATATTTTTTGTTTGTTTAGCATTAATACTGTTGCAGTTGATGCTAGTTTTAGAAATGATGCCTTTTCACATAGACTCTGAGTAGAGTGTTTAATCCTTGCTTCCCTTTAGTTTGTGTGGAATTTACCTTTTCTTGTGCTTGCTTGGGTTTTGTGTGTGTACTTTGGTTTCCTCTTTGTTCTCAGTGGCATATTAATTGATTGGTGTAATTTGTCATGTTTATCCTTGTAGCCTGGGATATGGTTGCAAAATGCATAGGGAAAGTGTTCTTTGCCTTAAGAATATGAAACGCTGCTCCTTTTTTTTTTCCCTCAAGTTTTATTTGGTTTTGTTTTTTCTTAGGCTGTCTAAAATGTAAGACTTAATACAATGCTTACTAGGCAGTAGACTGGAAAATATTGTATTTGTTACACTGTTTACTATATAGGATGCTGTTTTAGTAGCAGAAGCATGGGTCCCTCGAATGGAATTGAGTGACTGAAGCATTTCTTGAGTTATCACAGTTAAATTTATTAGGTAATTGTGGCACATCTTCTCACATGAGTATCCAGGGGGCAAACGCACTTTAAAGAGAATTGATATTGTACATGTCATGTTTGATGACATCATAGGTTCATAGGTTCATACTAGGCTATCTGCCCAAGGGCATTTATAAGCCTAGCCCATAGTTATGTGGCTTTCGCCACCCCTTTAGTTTGAATAAAAACTATGCCTATCATTTTGCTGTGCCTCTGTCAAGCAGTGACACTGAAGTAATCCCTGGGGTATATCTGCGATCTCCCATCCATTGGTCAAGATTCCTCTTGAACAAGGCCAGCGAGGTGCTCTGCCTCACATGTACTGGGATTTTGTTCCACAGCACAGGGAGTCTCTGGGTGATGAATCTGTCCCTCCAGCACGTTCTATTTATAACCGTGTCAAGGTTTAAGTCTTCCACCCTTGTGGTTCTGAGGGATCTAGATTTTTTGAGGTGAAGCATATTCATCAAATCTGGGTTTGACATGGCCTTATATGTCAGGCACAGGTCACCTCTGAGCAAGCGGTATGAGACTGAATAGAGATGGAGTTCTTTCAGTCGGGCAGCATAAGACATATTTTTGAGACCCTTTATCCTTTTGGTGAGGAACTTTTGGGGCCTTTCAAGCTGCAGCAGGTGTCTGGTCAGATACATTCGAGCGGGGCATTGTACTCAATCATAGGTCTAATGAGTGATGAGTACAGGGGACGATGACCTCCCTTGATCTAGATGTGAATCTCTTCATGATCAGGTGGGCGATATAGAAGGTTTTCTAACTACTTTAGCAACATGAGTGTCAAGCGAAGGCTACTGTCAACCTGGGTCCCCAGATCCCTGATGACTTTTCTGTGCTCAGTGGATTGCCACCTATATGGTAGCTAGGGGTAACCTTGTTTTTCCCGAAGGGTATGACTATGCATTTTTGGCGTTTAACTTCAGGCCATGGCTCTGGCACCAGTTATCCGTTTCTGTGAGGCCCTTCTGGAGGATATCTGTGTCAGATGTGTTTTCGACTATGGCCCAGTTTGCAGTCATCTGCAAACTTTGTCAGCCATAACCCTCCTATGTTTGCTTGTACTTCAGAAAAGTAGATGCCGAACAAGAGTGGACCCAGGACTGAGCCCTGTGGGACACCACTTGTGACAGGCTTCGAGTCTGACATGGCTCCAGCAACTCTGACCCTGTGGGTTCTGTCACTTAGCCAGTTTGCAACCCATCTTGTGATGTATGGGTTTACATTCAAGCTGATGGGTTTTTCGATGATACCTGAGTGGGGTATTGTGTCGAAGGCCTTTGCCAGGTCGAGGTAGGCTGTATGGACTGCCTTTCCCTCATCAATGGCCTTGGTGACTGTCTCGAAAAAGTCAACCAAGTTTAAGAGGCAGGATCTGCCTTTGACAAAGCCAAACTGGGTTGGATCCAAAGTCTGCAAGTTCCCTATGTCTTTATTTATGAGTTCCATTATGATCCTCTCCATGGCTTTGCAGATAAGGCTTGTCAAGCTAATGGGGCAGTAATTTCCAGGGTCTGTGGAGGCACCGCCCTTATGAAGTGGGACCACAGTCGCCGTGCGCCACTCCTTGGGTACGTATCCTGAGGTGAGGCTAAGATTAAACAGCTGTCCTAACTGTGGGTTTAATTCCTCGTTGAGTTCGTGAAGCACACAGCCGGGGACACCATCCGGTCCCATGGATGCTGTGTTTTTTGCCTTAGTGAGGGCAGTTCTCACCTGGGCGTTGGAGATGTTTGGGGGGCTACAATCCTCTGGAATAGATGGGGCCGGAACGCATGATATGAGGTGAAACCTGTTGGTGCTGGGGTGCTCTCAGGAGCCTTGAACCAGGTTTCTGTCACAGCACAGACATCGATGTTCTCCATATTGAGAAGGGCCTCGAGTGCGTGCATCTTGAGATTGAGACTTCTGGCATTGAGCAGCATTACCCTTAGTTTTTTTTTCCTTTTTGGTGTTCTAGGGTGGTAGGTTTAGAATTTGAGCCTTGCCTAAAAAAGGCACTATGGGGGTGGCAAGAGCCTTTGCCAATATCCGGAAGCCCAGGGGTGACAGGTGCAAGCCGTCCCTTGCGAAGCAGCGTGGCTTGTCCAGCATGTCATCCCAGGCAGACAGACATTGGATCCCCTTTGAATGACACCAGAATTTAAGCCAATTATTAAAGCTGATCATCTTATCACTGTATTGTGGCATCATTCTAGGTGAAGGTAGGATACTGCTCAAGGTCAGGGTCATACCTGCCTGGGCTACATAATCAGAGAGCTCCTCGATGTCCCTTTTCATGTAGTCCAAGGAGGTACGTCTCAGGTCGTTGACACCAGCGTGGACAATGACTGAGTCGTACTTGTACCTGCTGTTGAGAGACCTGAGTGCTTGCGTTATGTGGCGGATTCTAGCGCCCGACAGGCAGCTTACTGTGACCTTCTCCTTACTCAGTCTGGTGAGCGGGACGTCAGTGTGTCTACTATGGAATCACCAATGACAAGTGTGTCTGGCATTTTGTTTGGCCTTAAGGGCTGTGACTGTTTGACACTCTGACTGTGTGGTCTATGTGTTGCATGTGTTGGGTCGTGAGGTGGTAGTTGTTTGGGTGTCTGCTTTGGTGGCCTCTGCTGTTTTGGTAAATTTTTGATCAGAGCCTCCGAGTATGTCTTTGTGTGAGTATGTGTATGATTTGAAGTTGTGATGGTACCATGTGT
This sequence comes from Protopterus annectens, assembly GCF_019279795.1. Taxonomy (NCBI): domain Eukaryota; kingdom Metazoa; phylum Chordata; order Ceratodontiformes; family Protopteridae; genus Protopterus; species Protopterus annectens. Next base: position 115,782,730 of record NC_056734.1, read on the forward strand.
GACTGGGTATGTATTGTGTGTGGTTACCTTCTCCTCCTGTCTGGTCTTGCCAGTCCTATGTTGAGAGAGCTCAGCCTCCAGTTTGGCGTATAGTTGCATCTCTCGCATGTATTTGTGTTTTGTGGGAGAAGGAGAGGATTGTCTGTGTACATGAGGCAATTGTAACATTGCCTCAATATTCCCAGGTTCACCAGTTGAGCTGGAGAGGACACTAGCAACTGATCCCTCGACATACTAGAAGTAGTAGATAAAGAGACTTTCAAAGGACTCCGGGGAAGTGGGTTTTAGGCTGGTGGGGTACTATCTATAATAAGAGTGCTTTATCAAGGTGCAAGTACTGTAGGAGTAAGTGCTAGGCTTTACAGATAGAGAATAGTCTACTTGGGAATCAAGTAGAGATGAACTTTTCAGTTATAGGATATGCTGGTTAGATCAGCAGTACAGCTCGAGGAAGGTAGTTCTAAGGGAAAATTTGAAGAGTGGAATTTAGATGGCCCGAATAGTTTAACCTTGTTTAACCGCCGCTGCTCTTGTGTGCAACAGTGGCAACTCCGCGCTAAATCGCGCTAACGTGCGTTTAGCGTGTTTTATAGCAGGGGGCTGAAGGGAGCTAGGAATTAGCCCAAAACGACCAATGGACTACTAGTTTCTGGCTGAAACTTCACCAAATCGGACAACAAGACCGCTCAGTGCTTCCCACTCCCACTGGTAAGCAAAGAAACTTCCCTCCTTCCTAATAAGGCAATGGATCAGTAACAGGAACTAAAAACAAAGCCCAGGGATCAGCAACTCTGAAACTGGACTACTCTAGTTCAGTAAGGCGGGAAAACAAGAGATTTTTTTTGTTTTTTTACAGAGACAAGGAACCAAGTATTCTCAAGTTTTTAAATGAATGAAGCACTTATACTCTTGCCTTTTTGGAGCTGGATCTTCCATAAATAAGGTTGTCTTCAGGAAGATGCTTTTATTCGGGCACCAACTTAAATAATGGGAGATAGTATAGGCAAATGTAAATTTTGAAGGAAGTAAATTCAGGCATTAAAGTTTGAAAAGGTTTACAGTTACTGATTCTTCTGCATGAAAAAACTTCAGCTTTACTCCATAGCATATCGTCTACTCCGAGGTGATCTCTGCCTAACATATAAAGCTATGTCAATCCCAGAGCTGGTGGACATGCTACATCTAAAGACATCCCAATCCCTCCGAGCTCTAGGGACCTAAACCTTGTCACCACAATAAATAGGACATGCTGGAGGGATAGATTCCTGTCCCAGAGACTTCCTATACTCTGGAACAAGCTATCCATCTATGTCAAGCAAAGTTCTTCATTAGCACTCTTCAAGAAAAATCTTGATGAGTGGATGGGAAATAGAAAATACACCCTGGGGATCACTTCTTTGTCTCTGCTCAACAGCGGCACAGGAAAATAACTTTCTTGGGTGGCGTAAGCCATGGAACCTTGCTGGCTAAGCTTATGTAGGCCCTTGGGCTGATAGCCTAGTACCTACCTATGAACCTATGATGTCTGCTGTCTTGGCCTTTTCTTAGCATAGAAGAGGATTCAACAAAAATGTATCTGGTTGTGGAAGATGAGATACATTTGTTGCTTGGTTAAGAGGTTAGAGTGAGATGATTCTGTACACATTTTTAATAGTGCTGTTGTGAACCACTACCTGTGGTGAACGTGCCACTTAAAGCCATTGTTGAACATCTCTTTTTTATTTTTGTCCCTATGTTTCTGTTGTGTCACACCCACCTTATGGGTATATGGATTCATGTTCTACTCTAGTTGCCTGCACTATGATAGATTGCAGATGGGTATTTCATCACTTCCATTTCATTATTTTTGGAGCTCAGTTTCCCCCGGTGAACTAATTTTGCACCACTCTGCTTCTTTCTTTCTTTCTTTGTCACTCTTTCTTGAACACATTTAGCATAGGAAGAGTTTCTTACTGTCTTTGTAGCAGATTTGCCTTTTGTTGTCCTTTTTACTGGTGCTTACAGTGAAAGGCCAGTCAGTAATTGGCATCATGCAGCTGGTATGGCTGTTTTTTGTATGTAGTGTAATTTAATCTGAGTGTGTATGTGTCTATGAACTCCAGGTACATGAATGTTTCTGCATACCACAGAATTATGTCCCATACAGGACAGCTTACACTACTGCACTCCATCTGGAACTAACCTCTGGTTTCCTAACTTGAAGTGGGAATTAACCACCTGTTGTTGAAAAATTAGAATAGGGCTTCAGCTGCTGTAGCCTCCCACTTCCCAACTAGTTTATTTTTTCCAAGTGTTTTGGGTTTCTAATACCATGACCTGGTGCAATTAGAGTTCATGAAATAAGTATTGTTTTAATCTTTGATTTTAGACAAGAGTGCTCTTCTCAGCATGTGTAATGTGCCCAGTTTTGCCTCTTTCTGTAATTCATACAGGATTACATGTACTGGTAGCATATTTAAATACAGTTTTAAATTATTTTTTATTAAATCTATTGCTTCTACTACTGTTGTAACTGTGTGAGTATCTTTCTTCCGTACTGCTCTCATTCTGCTTGCAAATCCTGGTATTTTATGACTTTGTATCTGTTTTTATGTAGGACACTGTAATCATTGATCAATGCTACTTTTTTTTTTTCATGGACTACTGCATCTGTTTTTCTCGCATCTATTTTCAAACTGTTGGTAATGGTTGAGTCCATGTGATATAAAACTTCATCATTCTCTATAATGTTTTGTAGCTTATGTTTCCTATGCTTCTCAACTCCTTCTATATTGTAGCATTTCCAGTGTACAGGTCCTCTGTCATGAGTGTATCATACCCGACAGCAAGATGTGAGTGTTTCCAATTCAGTACAGAACCTACATTTGTCTTTCTTCCACATTTTCAATGGACTTTACAGACCAATGTGTACACTATCCTGGGCCACCATTATTAGCCTTTCATCTTTTGGTTTCAATTCACCTCTCTTTAATCACTTCTGTGTTAAATCTTGGACAACATGAGGTTGTCTCAAGAGATCTCTGTAGTAGTCAATATATTTGTGGATTTTTTTTTATTTTTTCCTTCCTGTCTGATTCTTTTCCTTATATTCTTATGATTTTTCAGCACATTCAGTGGCTGTATGATTTTTTGTTGTCTTGGTTTGATTTCCATTCCCGCTTGATAATGACTGCTCCTCATGTTTTAGAACTTGCACTGCATTTTACTCTGATGAGGTTAGCAAATATGTATGCAGTCCCACAATTTCAGATTTATACATATAATCAGTTTTGAGGAGGTCCATATCTCCTTCAGAGCGAGGAATATATAGTCTTGGCATACACTGATTTTTATATATCACTTGATAAGCATGAAGCATTTTTGATCCAGAACTTTTTGGCTTTTTTAAGCTGTTTTAAATAAATACATCTGTTCATGTTTTATTGCCAACTCTTGATCTTTTTGCAAATGTTTATACATTCCATTCTGCTCAAGTTCCTTTGTCGTATTCCTGTCCCTGGTTGATATTTTCTTGGTGCTGCAGCTTTCCTTTGTTAAATGTTGATCTGATGTTGTCATTTTCATTCTTTCCTCAACAAATGGTTTCAGATCCAAACCTTGGATCTGACTGGTCCACTTTCTTTAGATTCTAGGATTCAACCCTCGAGCTCTTCCCTTACTGGCAATGCCCCTGATTACCGTGTTACCTCAGATCTTGTTTGTCGCTCTTCAAGATAAGTTGGGATTGCAGCTTCTTGAGCTGTGGTGGTTTTTTCGTGATTGAATAGTTAAAATTTTTCAGTTCCATTTTTCTATTGTTTTTATTATTTTTACTATGTAAGTGTCTCTATTACCTCTTTTTCTGACTTTTGTACTTTAGAGGTAAACTTTTTCATACTATTGTTGGTAATTACTTCTTTTCTTATCTCCTTTTGAGAGATACTCTTTCTCTATCTAAAAAATCTAAAAAAAGGGGGGGTTTCTATTATGGTTGCTGTTATTGTTCTTTGCTTTCTAGTATGGCTGATAAACCTACTGGATTTAAAAAGAACACTTCCTATGGGACAAGGTCCCTAATTCCGATGCCCACAGGGAGTGTATGTATTGTCTGGAGCCTGCCCATCTAGACATTTCCTGCTCTGTTTGTGCGGCTTTTAATGCGAGGGTTATTAGTGATCACAGGAATAAGTTGATTCTTAAAGGATTTCTTCTGACTTTGGGTACTTCTGCTGGTACATCTTCAGGGGCTCAAACCCCCCTCTCAGAAACCTGAAGAGGCTAGGGAGCATAGGAAATGCTCCTCAGAATCTCATCAGTCAGTACCTTCCTCTCAGCCTCTTGCAAAGGTATTTAAAACCTCAGATCATGTAACAGTTGGCACCAAGTCTCCTCAGCCTTTTTCCCGAAGTTGGCCTGTCTTAGATTAAAGTCTCCCTTCCTCCAGGAGACCCTAAAAAAGTCTTCCAGTCTACCATCCACTTCATCTTCTGTTAGGTCCTCTCAGAGTCTCTCTGAGTTGGAGATGGATAAGATGATGAGGAAGCTCCTCAGAACACAGATCAGATGGAGGTTCTGTTGGCTCTGCTTCCCATCATATCCGTGAGCCTTAAGCTTACCTTCCAACATGTGCATGCTCCTTCTCCGATCTGACCTGCTGTTTCAGAGTCTTCTGATCTGAGAGCCTCGAGAGTTGAACCATCTGATCCAAAGGTCCTGACATCCTCGACTCCGATGACTTCACTGACCCTATCGGCTCCAACTCTATTGAAGCATGATGGATCTCTGAGCAGAAGCATCGGCAATGGATCAGAGGGGTTGACCTTTGACTCCAAAGCTTTCTGAGCCATCGCTTCCTCTTGGAGCTTCTGTGTTGGATAGCTCAGCTCCGACTCCCCCTTCGGGTTTGGGGGCCATGGGGGTTGTCTGATCTGAGAGTTTCGACTTCGATAGGATTTCCCTCAGCATCTCCCATGCCCTCGGCTTTCGAAGTGGTGGGAGGGTATTGTCTCTACCTAGACTGGCTTTGACTCTTCCTCCTTTGGATCCTGCACGAGTTCTCTCATTTTACACCTCAGGGACAGCTAGCTCAGATGAGCTTCCAAGCAGTTTCCACCAGGGAACTTCCTGTCTCCGCTGACGCTTCCCCAGAGCATCCCACTGAGGAGGTCCCTTTGAAGACTTAGTTTAAGAGGAGACTCCTGGATTCCCCACAGGAATCCCTCACAGAAGACACTGCATTTGATGAAAGGGAAGGGTCCCCTAGCTCTCCATCTTAGGATGTCTCATTTGGGGACATATTAAAGATCGTTCACCAAAAATGTGGTTGGTCTGCCCAAAACCCTTCCCAGGAGGAATTAGTGCTCTTGGAAGCCTTTAGGTTTGGACCATGTACTTCTTGGGTTACCCCACCTGCAGATGAAATGATAGACCTGCTCTCCCACAGACCATGGAAGGAACCAGACTCCATAGAACCGATCCCTAAGTGCCTGGACAAGGTACTTAGTGCCCCATCAACCAGGTTACATTAGACAAAAGGTGTTCCTGTAGATGCCATGGTCATTGCAGCAGCTAGTAAAAAGGAGTTGGCTGAACAAGCTCATCTGTCCATCCCCCTAACAGGGAGTCTAGGGTGTTGGACAGGTTTTGGAAGTGAGTGTATGTATCAGGAACCTATGGTTTATGGTCACTTAATTATTTGGCACATTTCTTGAGGTTACAGAGGGACTTAATCAAGGAGCTCTCTAACTCTCCACCAGGGTCCATGCCTGTAGAGGAGCAGAAATCTTTTTCCTCACAAATGGCCACCCTGCAATTCATTACTAATGCATCCGTGAGGTTAATCTCACATGCAGCTGAAGATTCCTGAGGTTGGTTCAGACATAGCCGTTAAAAGACGTACCTGGATGCGGTTATGTGATTTTGTGGAGTCCTTTAAGGCAGCATTCATTAAAGCTTCTTTGGATGGATCTTTCTTATTTGGACCAACAGTTAGAGCTGCTCTCCTACAGTAACAAGGATGGAAAAATGCTGTCTGCTGTGGGAATCCATTTTCCTACCCCGCAAATGACCTTTTCCGGGAATCAACACCATGGTAAGAAAGTGTGGCTCAGAAAATCTCAAGAGGCTTTCTAGGAATTGTGTGGAGATTTTTCCCCCAGAGACAGAGGGAGAAACGGGCAGGCCTTTTCAGCACTGCTGGAAGGTTAACCAACAATCCCTCTCTGGAGGCAGTTGGGGAGCGCTTATCCTTGCACTCAGAAGCCTGGACAGCCATCACACAAGATTCTTGGGTGCAAAGGATTATATCCAGAGGATACTTTATTCCCTTTCCCCAAGTTCCTACACAGGTGAGAATAAGTCTCCCTGGTGTTCGACCCAGTTAGAGGGAACAAGTAACTCTAGAAATTGAAAAGCTGCTGGACAAAAGAGTTTTCAGGAGGTCCCCCCAGACCAAAGAGGGTACAGTATTTACTCAAGGTTCTTTTCAGTGCCAAAGAAAACGGGACCTGAGACCCATTTGGATCTCTGTTATTTGAACCAGTTTGGAATTCCAAGTTCCAGATGGTCATAGTTCAGTCCTTTCTGCCCCTCCTTCAGAAGGACATCTGGATGTGCTCTCTAGATCTACATGGTAAGTAGTATCATATAAAAATGAACAGATGTTGCCGAAGATATCGACGCTTCCGGCTGGGAGCCAGTCATTATTAGTTCAGAGCCCTGCCCTTTGGTCTCACCACAGCCCCCAGGGTGTTCAAATGCATGACAGTGGTAGCAGCTCATCTAAGACTGTCCGGATTCGGATTCTTTCCATATTTAGATGACTGGCTCCTAACTGCACCGACCAGGCATCTTCTGGAAAAGGCCAGAAATTACCTTCTACTTTTATCTCAATCTCTGGGGATTACAGTAAATCTGGTAAAGTCCCAACCTCAACCAGTTTAAACCTTGGAGTTTATAGGGTCTCATCTAGACAGTCAGTTGCCTAGCTGCTATGCCTCAAAACAGAATTCTTACTCTGAAAGCGCATGTTAGTCAAGTTTTGTCTCATCCCTTACCCCACAGCAAGATTAAATCTCAAAGTCCTAGGGTCGATGGCTGCTGCAATAACTTTACTACCCACTACTCATCTTCATATGACAATTCTTCAGTAGACTGTAGCAATGCAACAGTCTTTTCATCAACAGTCTCTATAACATTTAATAAAATTATCTCAGGTTTGCAGAAAATCTGTACTGTGGTGGATACATTCCAAAGAGATTTATCAAGGCCGCTCATTTGTTCTTCCTCCCCAGAAAGCCACATTGACCACGGACACCTCCCAGTTGGGGTGGGTGGGTGGGGGGTGCATTACTTGAAATGGACAGTTGAAGGTACGTGATCCCTCAAGAAGAGACCAGTTTGTTTATAAATGTTCTAGAGATGAGAATGGTGCTTTTAGCATTACAGGCCTTTCAGAGCTCTCTCCCACTAGCAGATGGACAGCATGTCAGTAGTCTTGTACATCAACAACCAGGAAGTAACCAGATCTTATCCCCTATGCCGAGAAGCAGTGAGAGTTTGGCAGTGGGTGATCTCCTCCATCTGCTTTCTAACAAAATCCAACATATTAGCAGACAAGCTCAGCAGAACCATCCTGACTCCTTATTAGTGGTCTCTTGATCAGTGTCAAAGATGATCTTCGACAAATGTGGTCAACCATACTGCGATCTGTTCGCCTCCCCTCTCAACAACAAATGGAGCAGGGTCTTTGTCCTAATTCCCCCTCCATGACAGTCACTTAAGAGATGTTCTAGTCCACGTTTGGCCCTCCGGTCTCCTTTATGGTTACCCTCACCTACCCCTAATACCAAGGTTTCTTCAGAAAGCCAGTCAGTTAAAGAGCATCATAATCCTCATTGCACCCTTCTGGCCTCGGCAGATGTGGTTCTCTTTTCTGTGGTCTCATCTAGTGCGTCCACCTTGGACACTGTGTCCCACTCCAGATCTCCTGTCACATTATGCAGAGATGACTCATCCGGACATAGCAGGCCTCAAACTGACTGCTTGGTTTCCCTCATTCTTATGATAATTAGATATTCCAGGCTTTCCTGTCCAGATGTTCATCTTGTTTCACTGCTGCAGTCATTACACTTGGGTTATCCTGCCGTCAGGCGGTCCCGCAGTCGGCCAGAGTTCCAAAGTCTTGGTCCGGCGTCAGTTGCTGTCGCTTCTTCCTTGACGTCAGTGCGCCACGGGTACACAAGATGCAGCTGACGCCATTTTCTTCAGTCTTTCTTGCCGCGTGGTGCCCGAAGCAAAAGCAGTTCGCAAGTGCTGGTCGGCCGACTCCTGAGATTTTCAATTCGAATTTCAGAACCAAAGTCTTCAATAAAGCTAAGTACCCCGTTGGGGAAACTTTTTCTTGCCTCAGACCGATGTCAGTAAAAGTTAATAATTGTATTTCTTGTGGGAAGCAAATACCTCATAAGGATTTTCATTCTTACTGTATTCCATGCCTAGGCCCAGACTACGATGTCACTAGTTGTCGGTTTTTGTGCTAGATTTAACAAGCGCACTATTAAACGTCGGTTTGACTTTGCTCGCCATTACTTTGGCAGAAGGTTCAATTATATCATGCCATCAGAACAACCGACGACCGGAATACACAAAAAAACGCAAAGACAAGGATAAAAGGACAGACATCCGAGGCCCAAAACTGATGATGAAGCCTCTTCTAGGCCAGTTGCCAGTTCGCTGGTTTTCAGTGAGGCGCTTTCGCAGCCCCTGACACCTGCTACCTCAGACCCACAGGCCGCCTCCAACTCCCACGTGGAGATGTCTAGACCTCTGGAAACTCAAGGTATTGGACCTATGGAAACTAACCCCTCAAATGGGTCCAGAGCCGCTGAGCAGGCATCGGCTTCCAAGGGTGTTTTCAGACCTTCACAACTTACTATTAAATCTACAACCAAGTCTAAAACTCCATTAAAGACAAAGAAGCAAGTACAGCATTCACCTGGACAGGCCTCCATGCCTAAAAAAACAGATGCTTAAAATGGCCGAAGACTTAATTACTCTGATCAGGGGTTCCCATCCCCCTCCAGATAAAAGGCCTAGGCAGGATACAGAATATGACTCCTCTGACCAGGTTTCCATTTCTTCTGATTCCTCTTCAGACCAGGGATACTCTTTACCCCCTTATGAGGACTCTGATGCTGAAGAATCAATTCCTTCAGCCTCTCCTCCTGAGGACTACTCTTTTGGGGAAACTTTACATACCATGAGGGAGCATTTCCATTGGGAGGGCCAGGATTACTCAGAATTCAAGAAAAGGCTCAGAGACTTTCTTTTATTGCCTCAGCACAGGCCCCTTGCTATTCTGCCAGTGTTCGATATTGTGGATGACGTGTTCTCTGAATCCAGTTTAAATCCTGATTCCTTGCCCCCTGCTCCAGTCAAGCCAGACAGGTACTACAGAGTCCCTGACTCTCACAAATTTCTTTATAAAAACCCTGTTGCTGACCCAGAAACTATTTCCCAGGGTCCCAAAGGGGTAAAGGCTTCCACAGCTAAAAATCCAGTTCCCTCTGACAGGGATTCTAGAGCATTAGACAGATGGGGGAAGAAAGTTTACACTTCTGCATCTTTAGCAGTGAGGGCTTTAAATTGCCAGTTTCATATGCTTAAATGCCAACAATATTTAATGTCTCTGTTAAAACAGAAAATGCTTACAAGTGCAGAAAATCCTGACTAAGGAAATGCAGGATTTATTGCATGCAGCTGATCTAGTGGGAAAACATACTCTGCAATGTGGTTTTGATTCATTAGAGGCTTCTTGTAGAGCAGCAGTTACAGGATCTGTGATACGAAGGCATGCTTGCTTAAGGTTTTGATTCATTAGAGGCTTCTTGTAGAGCAGCAGTTACAGGATCTGTGATATGAAGGCATGCTTGGTTAAAAGAACAAGGTTTATCTGATCATGTTAAGGCAAAATTATTGGATGCTGCTTTACAGCAGGATATTTTATTTGGTGTTAAGGCAGAAGAGGTATTAAAGAAAATGGAAGATAAGGCAAAATCTATGCAAACAGTGAAGGATTTCTTACAGGTACAGCCACCTCGATTTAGCAGAAATTGGCCCTCCGCAAATTGGTCTTTTCCAGTGTCAGACAGACCACAAAGAGGCAGATACAGACACCCAAGAGGCAGATCTCAGCCCCAAGGCTCTTACAGACCATGACAGTGGGTGCTTCAACCCCAAAAGGAGGGGAAGACAAGTCACAACCTTATAGGAAACAGTCCCAATGACTTCCCCCTTCAAATGCCAAGCACTTACCTTTTGGAAGCTCCCTTAGGGGGAAAACTAGCACTTTTTTCATAAAATTGGCATGCAATCACCCAAGACAAATGGGTTCTGAATATTGTGTCTCAAGGTTACAGGTTCCACTTTCACACTCTACCAAGGCTAAAAGGAATGCCAGACCTGCCACCAAATCAATGGGCAGAGGCACAAAAACAAATTACAGCCCTCATGGATATGAGAGCTATTCAAAAAGTTCCACAACAAGGACAAGGATTTTACTCAAGACTTTTCCTGTTCCCCAGAAAAGATAAAGCCTGGAGACCCATACTGGACCTTTCTACTCTAAATACTTACCTGGATGTTCCGAAATTCAAAATGTTGACTCTTCAGCAGCTTCTTCCCATGCTGGGCAAGAAGGCTTGGCTTGTTACTTTGGACCTCAAAGATGCATACCTGCATGTCCCTATCAGAGAAAATTGCAGATGATACCTCAGATTCATAGCTTGTTCAATGCATTACCAATTCTCTGCACTGCCCTTTGGCTTATCTACTGTCCCCAGGGTCTTCACAAAATGCCTGGCACCAGTAATTGCATTTTTCAGACAAAAAGGAATTCAAATATACCCATACTTGGACGACTGCGTTATTCAAGCAGAGAGCAAGGACATTCTTCTACAGCATCTGGCATTTGTAAAAAGATTGCTAATTTGCCTAGGGTACACAGTAAACGAAAAGAAGTCAAAACTAGTGCCCTCACAAGAGATAATATTCCTGGGTGCCAGCTTAAATACAACGGCCCAGATGGCTTATCTCACGCCAGACGAGCAAAGACAACTGACTCAGTACTTTCAATTGATGGCAACAAAAACCCAACTCCCTGCAAGAAAAATTCTGCAGGCCTTGGGGTTCATGGCATCCTGCATACTACTAATACCATATGCCAGACTGCATATGAGGAAATTACAATGGTACCTAAAAAGTGTTTGGACTCAACACTGTCACAGTTTGGAAGCAGTAATACCACTTATTCCCTGCCTACAACAGGAGTTTCAATGGTGGGCACAGGCAGGTCACCTCAACAAGGGACAACCTTTCACTCTACCCACAGCCAGGCAGACACTAACAACAGATGCTTCGGATTACGCCTGGGGAGCACACATGGCAGGAAAATGTATTCAGGACAAGTGGGCCGCAGACCAAATGCATCTTCACATCAATCAAAAAGAGATGCTAGCTGTACAAAATGCCCTAACAGCTTTCAAGGACCTTCTGCATCCAGGACAACTATTACTAAAAACAGACAACACCACAGTTATGTGGTACATAAACAAGCATGGGGGCACTCATTCTTATCCCCTCTGCAGGCAAGCCATGACCTTGTGGAACACAGCTCTAACCTATCAAGTTCATCTGCAAGCACAATTCCTGCCAGGAAAGAAAAATACTCTGGCAAACGACTTAAGCAGAAACATCATGGATCCTCACGAGTGGAAATTAAATCCACAAGTATTCAGCATGATAACACAAAAATGGGGGAGCCCAGACATAGATCTTTTTGCCTCCCCAATGAATTACCAACTACAGACTTTCTGCACAAGGACTTACCACACACAAGCATGGAAAGTGAATGCTCTCTCTTTCAGCTGGAAAAGCCTAAAAGTTTATGACTTCCCACCACTGCCTCTCCTTTCAAAGATTCTCCTAAAAGCCAGACAAGAAAAGCCAAAAATGATCCTGATTGCCCCAGACTGGCCACGCCAGCACTGGTACCCAATCTTGAAGAACTTAGCACAAGGCCCACCATGGATTTTACCTCAAATTCCGCATCTTCTGACTCGGCAAAACAATCCGATCCTGCACAGCCAGCTTAAAACCTTAAACCTGGCTCCATGGCAGATTCCTTAGTCAAGCAGACAACACCTCTCTCTAAAGCTGTTATGGATGTCATTTTGGAGGCCAGGAGGCCTAGCACCAGGAAATCCTATTCAGAAAAGTGGAAGAGATTCTGTGCCTGGAACCATGCTCAAAGCTTTGACCTTCTTGTCCCAAATATTCCTCGAATATTATAATACTTAACTGAGATGCTGGAAAAAGGCCTATCCTTTTCATCCATTAAGATCCACGCCTCTGCCATCTTGGCTCATTACAACACAGATCCTCCTATTTTATATAAATAATGAACTAAATTGGAAGCGTTTGCTTTAAGGGATGGCTTATTGCTTAATTAGTAAGTGATTGTAATTAGTTGTGTGTGGTATAAAAATGTGTGTATTTTTTTACTGTTTGATTTTCCTTGAAGGTGGAGTCACCGAAGCGCTAGAATAAAGACTAAATCTTGCTTTGCTATTTGCCTTTTTGTGTGCCACAGTCAGTGGTTTTCTTTGGGTCAGAGTTGTTTCATAACAGTTGTAGAAGAGACTCTGGAAGCCCTGCAGTTCAGCCTTTCATGCTTTGTGACTTTGGGAGTTCTCTGTGAACCTTCCAAAGTTACAGTTCTTGCCCAGTCAGCAAACCTTCTTCCTAGTGGCATGGCTAGACACTGTGACTCAGAAAGCCTTTTTGCCGAAGGAGAATATGGCCTTTCTGAGCCAACATTCAACTCCAAATCACAACTTCACTAATCTTAACAGAGGAGATTATGGGAACATTGTGATACATGGCTTCATCCATTTTGATAGTGTCCCATGCCAGAGTACACAGGAGAAAGTTTGTGTGGTGTCTAAGAAGATGGTGTCACTGCGTACATCTTCTGAACTTCCGCATTCCCATTCTACTCTCTATCAAAAAGAGCTCTCGTGATGAAGACAAATGGACCTAAACCTGTGAGTCCAGTTCTGATTATTACCACATACTAACCAGCTTGGAGGGGGTTTCCACTCAGCTGAGATTCCAGGGGACATGGGACAGGTTATAAATGAAAGACATATTGTGAAGGAAGTGAAAGCAGTGATTCTGGCTGTCAAGGAACTGACGCACGTTTGGAAACCTAGAATTATGCGTATACTCAGACAAAAAAATAGTGATCAACAAGGGAAGTTGGTACACTTTTAACTTCTGTGCAGCCTAGCTGTGAAGCATGGATGGTGATCATCATATTGATCGCTCTGTAGTGGCTTAAGCTACATGGGTTATATCCTGCTAAGGATATGACAGCCAGCAAGCTCCCAAAACATCAGGGCACCTTCTATGCACCCAGGCAGTTAGCTTGAGTTGAGCTAACTAAAAGGTTGGGGTGCCAAGCCCTTCAGAGCTTTCCTGCCACCAGAGAGAGCATTCCTCTGCAGGCTTTTCAAGGATCGACTATCTGCTTATGATGTTCCATTGCTAGATAGATAAGTTCCCTTTGGGGAAAGCCTTCCGCATTTTTTGTTTATTTTTTAGATTTACTTTCCTCATTTAGAAAGTATTTTTAAGCTGGGAAATGTATTTCTGTTGATTGCCAAGTGCCTTTACTATCTTTTTTTAAACAGGAGCACACGACATTCTAAAACTTTTTTCTCTCTGTAGAAACTGTTTAATTTACTTTTTATGGCTGACAAATGGCATTTAAGTGCTTTCTACTATGTTTTGAGTGGAAAAAGTGAAGTTTCATTATTTTTTTAATGACTTGTGCTGCTTAACTTCTCTGGGAAAGAAGCACCATTTTCAGCTTGACCACCCATCCCATGGTTGGTCCATCTTCTAGACACAAAAAGACATCATCTGTAGCTGTTGAGGTCCCTTCAGTGAGCAAGAAAGAGACACTTTTGCAGTCTTGGGAGAAGGGGCAGGGACGGTATCCCTACTTAAAATGATGTGTCCATCCCTGTAGAAGCTGCTGCCGCTATTGATAAATCTGTGTCCCAACTTTCCTGAAAAAAAAAAAAAAAAATAGAACACTAAATATTTTATCTTCTGCACCACTTCCTCAGGACAGGAGTAATGTTGTTAGTTCTGGTTCAGGGTGTTATACAGGCTATTGATCATTCTTGTAAGGTGGTTTCTGTTAAAAGAAAAAGGTTGTCTTGTTTTCCTGAAGACATTCAAAACACACTGAGGTTTTTCACTCCCTCAGAAAATACTGAGCTGTTACAACTGGCATTTCTAAAATTTTCACATATGCTGTCGCCACTGGTGGATCTGTTTATCGTAGCCTGTGGTTTCCCTGACACCTAATCTGCTGCATGTAAGAAAGCAAATGGAATGTACAAAGTTCTTCGGTCTTTCAAATTTTATACACTCATCCTAGCTGAAACCCAGCATGCTGCCAATCATTTTGGTAATTCTAATCCCTCCCCTTCAGACAAGGACGGTAAAACAATTGATAAGTTTGGGGAGAGTGTGTATTCTTCTTTAAATTTAATTTTTTGAATTTTGAATTGTCAGGCTCATATGTTAAACTTAATACTGACCAATTGTGAAAGTGAGAGGAGGTCAGAGGGAGCCGATGGTCCGGAAATATGTCTTCTCTGCTTAGTTGGCATTCTTCTCTCGGGAGCTCTCTGCCTTCGAGGTGGTGGAAAGAATGAGGTCCTTCATATTTCACTGTTGTAGTCAGGACTTCTGGGATTTCCTGCTGTAAGAGCCCTTTGTCAGCCTGACTACCAGAGAAGCAAATCTCCTTCCTCCATGAGCTGGTGGATGCTCTGACTAGCGTCAGGTATATAGGGAACCAGCCAATGTCATGATTTCAGTCTTTTCTTGCTGTCAAAGCCTGAAGCAGTGTTTCAGTGTGTCGGTCAGTCTGCATGAAAGAGAAGTAGTCTGAAAGCTAAGTACTCCCATTTGAGAACCTTTTTTTTTACATTTTTTGACTCTTGTCAGAGAAGGTCAATAATTCTCTGTTGTGGTAAGCAGATTCCATGCCGAGACATCCATTCTTTTTGTGTCACCTGTTTTGGTCCAGATCATGATGTGTCTTAACTGCTGTTTCTATGCTCATTTCAACTCTAGGACTATTGGGCATAGAGCTAAGATCTTAGCTACATACTTTAATGTTACATCAGGTTCTCGGCATCTGATGGCATCTGCTAGTTGATCTGAGGTTGAGCTTCCTATGTGCAAAAGGGTTAAAGAAGAACTACCCAGGCTTAGGGCCTCAGAAGACAATCATTTCCATCAGGTAGTCATCCAAGGCTCGTGATCGCGGAAGAAGGCGAGGCACTTTTACACCCCCCTCCTTCTGTGACTGAGGTAGTGCTGCAGGCATCTATTGAGACCCATCCTGAGTCTGATATGCTGTTGGTTCCCTCAACTTCTGCACACGCCTTAGGACTCTGCAGGCCTTGGCTTCCGATGAACATGCTTTAACTGGGGATGCTCCTTTCCGGCATCAGCCAATGCCAGCTGCACATTCCTCCAAGAGACTGGCGTCAGAATTGCGGATGTACGTAGGCCCAGACCGAGAGCTAACCCAAAGAAGGGAACTTCCTGTGGGCCTATTTCTAGGTCTGTTGGTTCCCACACACAGGGTTATTAGCAGGATTAAGTTAGGCTAGCTGAAGATTTAATTTCTGTGGTCAGATCCAGATGACTCCCTATTGAGCCTTTCCCAGGTAAAAGGAAAAGGGACCCTACTTTAGAAGTCCTTTCTGATCCTTTTGAATCAGCTGTAGATTCTGACCAGAAGTTGTTTGTTTTTGATGAAGGACCCTCCCTGACCTCCTTTACGGAGTCAGATTCTGAGGAAACCTGGCTACTGCTTCCTCCCCCAAGGAAATTTCCTTTGGAGAAGCTCTTCATGCCATGAAGGAGCATTTCCAGTGGGCAGCCCAGTATTACTTGCAATCCAAAAACAGGATTAGGGAATTCCATGACCTGCCAGAGCACAAGCCTCTTGCCATCCCTCACGTTTTGGAGGTTGTAGAGGCTATTCTTGGATTCCTCTTTGATTCCGGATTCCCTTCCTCCAGCCCCTCAAAAACCAGGCAGGTTTTATAAGGTACTGGACTCACATAAACATCTTTTTTAAGAACCCCTCAGTTGATAACAGCGGCTGTGACCCCAGGACTCAAAGGAGGTAGGGCTAGATGTTCTTCTATTCCCATGTTGCAGTATTCTGCATAGGGGTTTACCCTTCCAGGCTCGCATACGTACGGCCAGTATCCAAAAGCTTTCAGTCCCTCTGTGGTGCGTGAGATGTCTGACGTGGGAGGGCATTCATGGGCACCAGGTGTTTCTCTGCTACTGTTGACATTGGGTTTCTTTTATCAGATAAGTACCCCATTGGGGACGTTTTCATTCCTTCTAAAAATTCATGTCATCCAGAAAGGGTAAATGTCAGTGTGGCCACCAAATCCCTCATAAGGACGCCCACAATAAGTGCCTTTTCTGTTTGGGTCGGTTGCACGACCATAAGGCCTGCCTGATTTGTCAGGCATTTGTGCCTAGAACATTACGATGAAGCTTGCATGTGCTTAATCTTTATCTTGAAAATCAATGTTTGAAGTAGCTTATGCTATGGATGGCGGGTGCTTCAGACGTTTCTGCAGAACCACCAAAATGAAAGGCCAGGACCTTACAGCCTTCGTCTACTGCTGTGCCTCTTCTGGCTGATCCCCAACCTGTGGCCGACATAGGCTGGGTTTCAGGATCTGGACCTGGATCTGCCACTCAGGAGGTCACGAGTACCTCTCAGGATGCCACACTATCCTTAGGAGATAGCATGTTCACAGAGGCTATTGCGGCACCGTTCTCCACCAGGGGGAACCTGCATTTTCTGAGGAACTGTCTGAACCCACCGAGCCCTTGCAATCTCTGGATCTGAAGTAGGGACTTCATTTGTCAGCAACCTTTGGGATACGGATCCGATCTCGGATCCGAGCCAGCAACTTCTATCACAGCATAGATCCGAGCTCCTAGCTCCTCCCCTTACCCATAATCCCCTGCCTACCCCGACTGACCTCAGATCTAGTTTGCCGCTCTTCAAGCAACAGCTAGATTCCAGAGCTCTTGGCGATTTTTGTGAGAAAAAAAAGTTTTTTCTTCTTATTCTGATTGAATGGTTGTGTGTGCGTGTTAGGTTTACCCTTAACGCTAAAACTTCTTATTTTTAGCTTACTTAGCTTAAATTTTAATTTAAAATTTTCCTCCCTCCCCGCTGGTCGTAGCGTGTGTGTGTGTCTTGAGTGTAGGGGCCTAGTGAGTGTGCTTTACTTTAGTTATGTCGGAGGCCCCTAAAGCCATTTTTTCTAAATGCACCGAGTGTGGTCACAAGCTTTCACTGGCTGATGAACATACTCAGTGCGTTAGGTGCCTTGGCGTTGAACACCTCTCTTCGGGTTGCGCGATTTGCGCGGCGTTCAACCCCAGGGCACTTAAGGATCGGAGGTCGAAGCTGGTTCTGGCGGGCCTTTTACCCCCAGACTCTGCTTCGGCCTCCGGTACTTCGGTGACCGCTACCCCCCCTGGTAGCGGTCACTCCTGCCTCCCTTCCTCCGACCGGGACTCAACCTCCCGCTTCGGCTCCGGAGGATAGGGAGTCCAGGAAAGAGAAGCGGAGAAGCACCTTAAGCAGCGGGCT
The DNA here is from genome assembly GCF_019279795.1 of Protopterus annectens. Taxonomy (NCBI): domain Eukaryota; kingdom Metazoa; phylum Chordata; order Ceratodontiformes; family Protopteridae; genus Protopterus; species Protopterus annectens. The sequence continues at coordinate 115,800,491 of NC_056734.1, forward strand.
CACCAAGAGGGCTTCTCCGTCCAGGTCTTCTCGGTCTCCTCCTCCTCGGATCCGATCTCCTTGTTTCTCCCCGGGACCCGAGGAGGAGGTGACCCAGTCCCCGTCGAGGTCATCGAGGCGGCACTCCAGGTCGGCCTCGGTGGCCTCTTCGAGGTCCACCTTTAGCATGTCAGATCCGGACATGGACTGGATGATGAGGAGATTCATCCAGGACCAGATGCAGATGGGAGTGCTCTTGCGTCCCCCCCCCCCTCCGGGGGGAGCTCGACCCCTTTTTTCATCCCTATTGCTCCTTCTCCGACCCGATTTCCGGGTTCGGAGTGCTCAGAGCCGAGCCACGTTGGATCCAGGGGTGAGTCGGAGCCGACCGTGCTGGGCACGTCAGATCCGACCTCTCGGAGCCGTGGGCCGAACTTCGGATCCGAGGGATTCGGTGTGCTTTCGGCTCCGTCCCGGTCAGAGCACACTGGTCCCTCAGATCCGACGTTCTCGACACCGGGTCTGATCCCCGCTTCGGATCTGAGTGGGAGTCGGATCTTGGATCCGTCAGAGAGCGGCTCCCCCTCGGCTTTCGCTGCGGTGGAGAGGGCACTGTCGAGTGCTTCCAGGCCTCCGGTCCTGGCTTCGGCTCCCTCCCGCACTCCTTCTCATCTGGCCCTGGCTCCCCTCATCCAGCCCTCTGGGCAGCCTACCTCAGCGCCTCTAGGAGTTAAAGTGGAACAAGATACAGCCCGTGAGGACTCCTCGGACAGCCCCCCCCGAGGAGGTTCCTCACAAGGCAAAGTGCAGGAGGAGGCACATAGACTCCCCTGAGAGTCTCATCGAAGATACAGACTTAGATGAAGGGGAAGGCTCCCCTAGGTCACCCCCCGAGGATGTCTCCTTCAGAGACATCATGGAAATGCTCAAACTCAGGGGTAGGTGGTCTGCCCCCAAGGCTTCCTCTGATGAGTCCGTATTCCTTGAGGCGTTTGAGGCAGGACCACCTTTTGGGTGTCCCCTCCACCCGACCCCTTGGTGGATCTCATATCCACTAGGGCTTGGAAGGAACCAGACACCGTAGAGCCAATTCCCAAGCGCCCAGACAAAATTTTGAGCCCCCCTGCAAAGAGATCACACTGGAGCAGAGGTCCCCCTGTGGATGCCATGTTGGTGGCTGCAGCCACCAAGAAAGAGTTGGCTCAGGAGAGCCCCACGGTTCATCCACCGAGCAAGGAGTCTCGCGCGATGGACCGTCTTGGGAAGCGGGCCTTCAGTTCAGCGACCTTCTCTATGAGGGCCTTGAACTACATGGCACATGTTATTCGGATGCAGCGGGATCTAATTAAGGAATACGCTGCCCCCCCCCCCCCAGGGTCCATGTCGGAGGGAGACAAGGATCTGTACTGCTCCCGAATGGCCACCCTCCGCTCTATTTATAACACCTCTATGCGGCTGTTGTCTCCTGCTATGGAGGGAGCCGCTAGAGCAGGCGGAGTCGGGCTTGTCATGAGGAGACACGCCTGGCTCCGTCACTGTGACTTCTCGAAACCCTTTAAGGTGTCATTCGCGAATGCCCCTTTTGATGGTTCTGCACTGTTCAGCAAAACCGTTCGCGACACTCCTGTCCAGAGCGAGAAAGATGGGAAGACTTTGTCTGCCATCGGAGTCCGCTTCTCTGCGCCCCAGCGGTCCTTTTCCAAGAACCAAAAGGGTCAGAAGAAGATGTGGTTCTGAAAATCGCATCAGTCCCAGTCTGCTCAGGACAGCCAGTCCTCTCGTGGCAGAGGAGGACAGGGAGGACGCCGCCCCAGAGGCAGAGGGGGTCCCAGGAATTTTGGGTCCAGAGAACCATTCTCTGAGAGGCCCACGCAGAACCCCTGAGGGGTTACCCGGCTGCTCCACTCTGGAGGCAGTCGGGGGGGGCGTTTTTCGAGGCACCTAGCAATGTGGCAGTCCATAACAATGGATCACTGGGTGCTTCGTATTATATCCAGAGGTTACCAAATTCCCTTTATCGTAACCCCTGGCGGTACTCAAAGAAATGTTCCAAATGGTCACGTTGCAATCCGTCTTCCCCTTATTGCGGGAGGACGACTGGATGTGCTCCATAGACCTCAAGGATGCGTACTATCACATTCTAGTGGACAGGCGTTCCAGGAGGTTTCTCCGCTTCCGGCTGGGAGCCAGTCACTTTCAATTCAGGGCCCTCCCCTTCGGGCCTCACCTCAGCCCCCAGGGTGTTCACCAAAGTCCTAGCGATAATAGCGGCTCACCTGAGACTCCAGGGAATTCAGGTCTTTCCATACCTGGACGACTGGCTCCTTACGGCCCCAACATGGCATCTACTTTGTTCATGCAGGGATTATTTCCTCAGTCTGGCTCCACTATTAGGATTAACCATCAACATGACCAAATCCTCTCTAATCCCTACAGAGGTGTTGGATTTTATAGGGGCGAGACTGGATTCCAGACAGATGCTTGCGTTCTTGACTCTAGATCGGCATCGGAACCTGATGTTGCACGTGCAGGCCATCCTTCAACTGCAAACTCCTTCGGCGGAATTGGTCCTGAGGGCTTTAGGATCTATGACGGCTGCAATCCCTCTGCTGCCATTGGCCCGGTTGAACATGAGGGTCCTGCAGTGGACCCTCCAGGTACAATGGTCCCTGTCTCGCAACCCCCTGTCTCATCCCATTTCCTTAAGCAAAGTTTGCAAAAGGTCGCTCTTGTGGTGGCTCCAGTCCCCCAATCTCCACACGGGACGTCCCTTCTCACTACCACCGCCAGTCGACACAGTGACCACGGACGGTGGGGGGGGGCATTTTTCACCAGGACAGTCCAAGGCACGTGGAACGACGTAGAGACCTCTTTGCATATCAACATCCTAGAGATGAGGGCGGTGCTTTTGACGTTGCAGGCACTACACAGCTCTCTCCCGGTAGGGACGATTGCAGTACAGACAGACAACATGTCAGTCGTCTGGTACATCAACAAACAGGAGGGAACCAGGTCTTACCCACTTTGCCACGAGGCCATGAGAGTGTGGGAATGGGTGATTTCCACCAACCGCTTTCTCATAGCAATGCACATTCCGGGACGGTCCAACATTCTAGCAGACAGGCTCAGTCGTACTATCCTGACTCCTTACGAATCGTCTCTCAACCCTCGAGTTGCAGAGCAAGTATTTGCCCGATGGGGGCAACCTTGTTGCGATCTTTTTGCCTGTCCTTCAAACACCAAATGCAACGATTACTTCGCTCTGATCCCCCCTCCGGGGGAGTCCTCGAGAGACTCTCTAGTTCATGCTTGGCCTCCCGGTCTGCTTTATGCTTACCCTCCTCTTCCCCTGATGTTGAAATTATTGCAGAAAGCCAGGCAGTTGGGGAGCAAGATGATCCTCATTGCCCCATTCTGGCCTCGTCAGACGTGGTTCCCTTATCTATGGTCTCACCTAGTGTATCCACCATGGATTCTGGATCCCCTCCCGGATCTCATTTCTCACCCTCTCGATCTTCCGACTCCGAACCTGGTCAACCTCAAGCTGACGGCTTGGTTGCTCCAGTTCCACTCCTCATAAGGACTCCCGGGATCTCATCACCTGTCAAAGCTATTCTTGTAGCAGCTCACAAGCCTTCCACCAGGAGGGTTTATCGGAGTAAGTGGAAACGCTTCACCATTTGGGCAGAACACCGTCGTTTAGACCCTTTTACAGCCCCAATAGCATCGGTTCTAGATTTTCTAACCTCTCTCTTTCACCAGGGGGCTAGTTCTTCCACAGTCAAGGTACAACTTGCAGCAATCTCATACTATCACGTGGGGCAAGAGTCTGGCCCTCTTATCACTTCCAAACTGTGTAAGACCTTCCTCAAGGGTACCTTCCTCCTTAGGCCTCCAGTTAAAGAGGTGGTACCTCCATGGGATTTATCCCTAGTCTTACAGGCCTTGACTGGTCACCCTTTCGAACCGGCGGCCACGGTTGATCTCAAATTTCTCTCTTGGAAGACAGCCTTTTTGGTGGCCATAACTTCAGCCAAAAGAGTATCGGAATTGCAAGCTCTTTGTGTCAAACCACCATATTTGGTCTTTCACCCGGATAGGGTTTACCTCAGGATCAGTCCGTCCTTCCTACCTAAGGTATCTTCAGAAGCGAACATTAATCAATCTATCAATCTCCCAGTGTTTTTCCCCAACTTTCAAAACAAAGGAGAGTACAAGCTGCATTCTTTAGACGTACACAGACAACTATGTTTTTATATTCATAGAACTGCTGATCATAGGCAATCCGATCAGTTGTTTATCTCCTTTGCCAAAAGTAATTTCGGAAAGCCAGTTTCTAAAGTTTCTCTCTCTCGATGGATCTCGAGTTGTATTCTCTTAGCATATCAGAGCTCGGGAAGGCCTGCACCTCAAGGAGTTCATGCTCATTCTACTAGGGCCGTTGCCACATCGGTGGCCTTTCAAGCTAGGGTTCCACTGGATGACATTTGTTCCGCAGCCACTTGGGCTTCATCTCACACCTTTATCAGCCACTATAAAATAGATGTTGTCTCCCGAGGTAGGGCGTCCTTTGGCTCTGCGGTGCTCCGGAATATCCTTCCATGAAGGCCATCCAAGATTTAGGTAGCTGGGGACTCTGTCCCAAAGGTTGCTGACAAATGAAGTCCCTACTTCAGATTAAGAAGTTATGTACTCACCATAACGTTCCATCTGAGTAGGTATCTTCATTTGTCTGCAACCATCCCCCCCTCCTTCCCCCTGACCAAAATGATCGTTCTTGAGGTTCTTAGCATCTGTTCCCTTTGGGACACTTTTATCAGCTGTGCTATGGGGCAAACTTGATCTGAGGTCAGTCAGGGTAGGCAGGGGATTATGGGTAAGGGGAGGAGCTAGGAGCTCGGATCTATGCTGTGATAGAAGTTGCCGGCTCGGATCCGAGATCGGATCCGTATCCCAAAGGTTGCAGACAAATGAAGATACCTACTCAGATGGAACGTTATGGTGAGTACATAACTTCTTATTTCTAGACATACGTCCACAGGCCCTCTTAAAAGAAAAGAAAAGAGGAAGCATATTTCTCTCTCTACAGAAAGCATGCCTGATTTGCAGGCTTTCAATCAAAGCCTTTTCAGTGCCTTTATGGCACTGAAGCCTATTACTGCTGTTACTGGTTCCACCTCTCCTGAGCCCATCTTCCCCCTTGGGATACGGATCCCCAGAGGAAGAGTCAGTGGATCCTGACTCCCCAGTTGAAGATTTGACCTTTAGTGAGGCAATCAGCAGGATGAAGGATCACTTTAAATGAGAATCCTCAGAAATGTGTGAGGTACAAAAGAGGTACTACGACCTCATTCAAATGGAAACCCCACAGTCCATCTGCTGTTCCTTCTATCCTGCCTGCCTTTTTAGACTCCTTTTCTTTTGCATCTCTGAACCCTGACTCCTACCCTCCTGTCTCATGCAGATCAGACAGGCTTTACAAGGTGGCTGACACTGCTGTCATCTGCTTAAGTGCCGACCTGCTGATCTTGCCACTGTATCAGTCTCTACGGACAAAGCCTCCAAACTCCTACCACCATTCTCCCAGCTGACAAAGACAGCAAGACAGTGGAAAGGTTGAGCAAAAAGATATATAGTTCGGCTACCTTGGCCTTCAGAGCCACAAACTACCAGACCCACATGGCCAAGTATACCTTGTCCCTCTTAGAACCTGCCACCAAACACCTGGCAGATATTCCAGACTACCCCGCCAAAGGATCACTGTCCTTACGATGCTGCTGAATCCTCTGCCAGGTCAGCAGCATCAGCATCTGCCTTACGCAGATACTCTTGGCTTCGCCTACAACCCCTGCCAGATGATTTCAGGGCAAAGATCATTGATGCTCCTTTAGACAATGTTGCACTTTTTGGTTCTAAGGTGGCAGACCTTTTCAAATCTCTGCAGCAAAAAGGAAAATAAATGCAGGACCTAAAACATTTAATGGTTTCACCTATCCCTAAGTTTCACAGAAACTATCCAGCTAAAACCCAGTTTATTAGGAAGCACTCCCACCCTGCTCCTCCTTCAAGGCCTCATAAGCCCACAAGGAAGCAACCCTCTCCAGCTAGAGCATCCCCTCCCTCTAGCCAGAAGACTTCCTTTCAGGACAGGGCAGGTAGCATCTGACTACCTGCCACCCTTGCCTCCTCTTCCCCCTCCTCCTTGTACCACTGTCTGCTCGCCTCTCTCACTGCCTCCTTGTTTGGACCCATATCACCTCAGACAAGTGGGTCCTCTCCATACTTCAAAATGGTTATTTTATATCCTGGATCTCCCCTCCCATAGGGGGAGGCATACCTCGATTTGTTGCTCAGCAGATGCACCTCTTGCAACAAGTAGTCCAAATCCTTTTAGATCAGGGTACCATAGAGACAGTCCCCTCTACTGCAAAAGGAAGATGATTCTATTCAAGGCTCTTCCCGGTCCCTAGGAAGGACGGACGGACCCTGGAGACCCATTCTAGACCTCTCCTATCTCAACCTTTTTTTAAAAGTCCCTACAACCTTTTTTTAAAAGTCCCTACCTTCAGAATGCTAACTCTGCCAGCCCTTTTCCCTGTCATTATCCCACAAGGATTCCTGGCTACATTTAGATATAAAGGATGCTTACCTCCACATCCCAATCAAACCCTCCCACAGGAAATATGTAAGATTCTTGGTAGGTTCCTCTCACTTGCAGTTCTCTGCCTTACCCTTTGTACTCTCCACCGCACCCAGAGTCTTCACCAAATGCTTGGCACCTGTGGTGGATTACTGCAGGACAAACGGAATACAGATATTCCCCTACCTGGACGACATGCTGATCCAGGCCACCAGCCAAGAACCCTCCAAGGGCACATCCAGTTTGTGGTGACCCTCATTCAATCACTGGGATTTCAGATAAACCTACCAAAATCTCATCTTCAACCAACGCAAGACATTGTATTCCTTGGGTGCAGGATCTACTCAGATCTCATGGAGGCATACCTACCCCCACCAAAAGTGAGTTCCTTGACAGATCATCTTCTCCTGGTCCTTCACTCCACAGATTTGACTGCAAGGCAGTACCTCTAACTTCTGGGCTACATGGCAGCCACCATACCCATGCTTCCTTTAGCATGATTGCACATGAGAAAGCTGCAGTGGTACCTTCAGTCAATCTGGAAGCAGCACAGCTAGCCTCTGGAGCACATTGTGCCCCTTCTACACTGCCTAAAAAAGGAAATGCTATGGTGGTTGGCTCAGGTAAATCACAACACAGGCCTTCCTCTCCAAACACCTCAACCCACTCAGGTCATGCACACAGACGGCTCAGACCTGGGGTGGGGAGCCACCCTTGGCCACCAACAGGTGCAGGGCCTGTGGCCAAATCACCTCAAATCAGAACACATCAATGCCAGAGAGATGAGGGCAATCCTTCTAGCCCTCCAGGTATTTTTCCCTTTCTTACAACACCCTCACTCCTCTCCCCCTCAAAAGCTACACCACTATGTACAATCTCGGAACCTCTCCAATTTCAGCCCACAAATATTCATAGACTGCCTAAAAGTAACAGATTGGTCACCCTTAAAAGCCTTGCCTCTTGACAATGCCGTTGATTACTTTAATCAAACCTTCCTGAACCTTCTTAACAACCTTGCTCCACTAAATACTAAAAGGGTTAAAACTTCATCCTCCCCTTGGTTAACCAAAGAATCTAAACAAATCATGCACCTAAGAGACAAAAAAATGGAAACTTTACCATTAAAATAAATTACCCCATGTCCTAACAGAAGTCAAACAACTCCATAACACTGCAAAAAAGCTAATAATCAGGGATCGAAAATCATACTACAATAAATTGTAATCAGAAAACTTATCCAACCCAATAAAATTCTGGAACTCTATCTCTTTTCTTCTCCACCCAGGCAATAAGGACAATCCATCCCTTAACCTAAAGCTTACTGATCTAGAAAATGCCTCTAATGTCAATACCTTCTTCATAGAATCCATAGCTAAACTCACCACCAGCTTCTCTCACCACTCTCAACCTACTCCCCCAACCAACCCCTTTACATTTCCACATAATCTGACGACCCCTACTCCTACTTTTAGCTTCCCTCCTGTCTGTATTAGCAAAATAAAGAAGCTCCTTCTTCAACTCAGACCATGCTCCCCTTCCCCAGATAACCTATCCACAACTTTCCTCAAATTGTCTGCAGACAGCATTGCCCATCCCATCTCTATCTTAATAAACCGATCCATACTAGAATCATATGTCCCCTCACTGTGGAAACATGCTTTTATCATTCCACTCCATAAAGGAGTCAGAAACACTGACACTTCCAATTTTCAGCCCATAGTCATCCTATCCCCACTATCAAAAATCATGGAGAAATGTATTCAATCCCAAATGATGTCCTGTATGACCCAAAACAACCTATTAACCCCTACACAACATTGTTTCCGTCCCAGGCATAGTACCATCACTGCCCCCCCTCTCCTTTCTATACTCCATAAGCCTTGCTCGTGACTCTGGCAAAATAGTTTCGACTCTGTTCCTTGACCTGTCCAAAACCATTGATACTGTTTCTCACCCCTTACTATTATCCCAACTCTCCTCTCTCAACCTCTCCCCCCTACCATCAACTGGTTCACCAGCTACTTCTCTGAAAGACACCAAGCCGTCAAATGGAAAAAAAAATCACTCTCTTCCTTTCTACACACCCCCTGCAGGAGTTGCCCAGGGTTCCATCCTAGGTCCTCTCCTCTTTAACATCTTCATTAATAACTTCCGCCAGTCTCTCTCCGATGCCACACTAATTCAGTATGCTGATGATTCAACCATTATTTGTACAGCAGACACCCCCTCCAACCTATGTCTCAAAACTCAGTTAGCCTTCTCTAATACTGAATCATGGATGCATAGTAATCACCTTAAATGCCAATAAAACAAAGTTAATGATCTTCTCCCCATCCAAAAACACCAGTATAGACAAAACCTCTTTTACAGTGACTGCTCAGAATAACAGCCCCATAGAAATAGTATCACATACCAAACCGCTCAGTGTCATAATTGATGAAAATCTAAAATTTGACATCCATATCCAAAGTAATATCAAAAAAACTCACCAAAAACTAGGTCTCCTGTATAGACACAATCATTACCTTACCCCCTCCATCAGACACACCCTTACCTCCACTTCCCTCTCTTATGTACGGTGCCCCCCATTCAGTAATCTTCAGCTAGGCTTACATGTCAAGTTGGAAGCCTGTTGCAATAAAATCTCCATATTTGCCACCAACTCCATAAACTCATCGCATCGCTCTCTCTCTCTCTCCACTCCATGAAATGGCTTGACCTTCTTAACTACCTCAGACTCCTTAGACTTACTACTGCTCACAAGCTCATATTCAAACCTTCTAGTTGTCCTTCTTTGTCCACCTCTTTAACCCCCTACTTTAAGATCAGAAAACCACAATCTTCTAAACATATATAAGCCTTGTCAACCCCCTGGCCACCTACTGTTATCCTGCTCCCTAGGTAAACTCTGGAATTATGTCCCTACCACCCTTCAAAATACTCAGAGCCACTCAAACTTCAAAACTCTTCTCCAATCTCACCTCCTTTCATAGTGGGAAAGTTCCTGTACCCCTACCACATAAACCTTTTAACACCATCTCCCATGCACTGTATACCTCAACCATCTATCACTGTGCTCTCTTACCCTTTGCCTCTACTTCCTGTCCTACCCTATACCTCATAAACCTCCCCCCAACCCACTCCCTTTCTCCACTATATACCACCTTTTTACCTCTCCCACCTCACCTTCTTCTTTCTGACTTCTCCTCATATTTCGAACTTCCAAAAAAAAGCTTGTTTTTTGTCTGTACATAAATGTTTTACTTACATGTTTTTTTCATCTGAAATGCCTGTACTTTTAATATGTTTAGACTACATGAATCTCACTTTTGTAAATCATTACCTAGGATTAGAAGTGGTACTTTTTTTAACAAATTGTGCATTATCTCTGTATTTTTCACTGTTCTACTACTTTATTTACTTTTGTATGACTATTGTAAAATTGTCTATATCCTGTGGAGCTTTTCTCCCCGGGCCTCCACTGAAAAAGGGCTCTTCCAGGCCCAGTGGACTATCCTGGTCATCAAAGTGTAATAAGTAAATAAATAAAATAAATAAACACCACTGTACTGTGGTGTATCAAAAAGCAGGGAGGGACCAAGTCCTCCCTGCTCTGCAGACCAGCCCTTTTGGTTTGGGAATTGGCCACATCACAGGGAATCACCCTGCAGGCAACCTACATCCCATCTCTTCACAACAGACAGACCGATTATTTGAGCAGAACCAGCACACACTACCATGAATGGATGCTTCACAGAGATGTCTTCCTGGATCTGGTCCTTAGGTGGTGTATACCTCAAATAGACCTGTTTGCCTCCACCATCAACAAACAACTTCCTGGCTTTTGCACCAGGACACCAGAACCACAGGCACTGGCAACAGATGCCTTCACAATTTCCTGGAAGGAGAAATATCGATATGCATTCTCCCCCTTCCCACTCATTCAGAAGGTCCTGCTAAAAATTCAGTAGGACAATCCAAAAATCTTGCTGGTGATTCCCTACTGGCCCAGACAGCGCTGGTTCCCCTTAATCCATTACTTGTCCAAGTGCAATCACCACAGCTTACCCCTCAGAGTGGACCTTCTCACATAGCACAAGGGGTCACTAATCCATCCACAGTGGCAGCTTCTGCACCTAACCCTGTGGCTGATAGTCTGATCCCATTAAGACACCTTTATAATGAGGACGTGCTCAATGTCCTGCAGGAGGCCAGGAAACCAAATACAAGAAAATCATATCTCTCCAAGTGGAAACGATTCACTATTTGGTGTCATAAAAGACAGCTGGACCCACTTCTCAGCAAACCCCCTCTGCTCTACTATTTATGTGAGCTGCTACAGATTGGATTGGTGTATTCATCCATTAAAGCCCATCTGTCTGCTATTTCTGCATGTCTGCCTCTGGATCCCCCATTAGCATCCAGCCTTCTTTCCAAACTCTTCCTCAAAGCGGTACTTCACCTTGAGCCCCCCAGGATACCTTCTCTACCTCCTTGGGACCTTAACTACGTGCTCGAGAAGCTTACGCTCCCACATCTGAGCCAGCTGATAAAGCTTCATTAAAGCATTTAACTTGGAAAACTGTTCTGTTAGTGGCTCTAACCTCAGCCAGAAGAGTGTCAGAACTCCAAGCCCTTATGGCTATTCCTTCCTTCCTCATTTTTCACAAGGACAGGTTTACCTCAAGGACAAACCCGTCCTTCATGCCCAAGGTAGTTAACGACCTGTCCCTCAATCAGGCCATACACTTACCTGTCTTTTTCACAAACCCGCAAGGAGTCGGAGAGCACTGTATTCCCTGGATGTACACAGGCAAATCAGATTCTACCTGGACAGCACCAAGTCTGTCAGACAAGCTGACCAGCATTTGGTATCCTTTCACCCCAGAGCCCTGGGGAAGGCAGTGACCAAGCAGACTGTTTCTACTTGGATCTCCAAGGCCATCACCTTCTGCTACCAATTCCATGGTAAGTCTTTGTAGGGTACAATTAAAGCTCATTCCACAAGAGCAATGGCCTCTTCAGGGGCCTTCTTCTAGGGCCTGGATACCTCTACTATCCTGGAATCTGCTACTTGGTCTTCAGTCCACACCTTCACCAAACACTACAAACTTGGCAACATCTCCAGATCCAAAGCAAGATTCGTCAGGGCTATCCTTCATGGGTTCCTGGAGTCTGCCTGTAGACCAACACCCGTATCTCAGTGAGCTTTGGCACTCACCCATATGCAGAATACTGCAACATGGAAATAGAAAGACATAGAAAAGTTGTGTAGAATCTTACTATAACCATATATATTCTTCTCTTCCATGTTGCAGCATTCCTTCCCTCCCTCCTGTCAGCTAATGATTTCTCTTTCTGGATAGCAACGATATGGCATTGCCCTTCTAGGACTGGCACTGACTGGGGCCTCTGTTCTGAGGGCTGGTGCTTGCCGACGTCATATTTATGGCCCACTACTGATGTCTCATGCATCGCAGAGGGACTGAAAGCTTTTGGATACTGGCCGTACATATGGTAGACTGGAAGGTTAAACCCATATGCAGAATACTGCAGCATGGAAGAGAATGACATCTATGGTTATGGTAAGATTTTACACAACCTTTCTTTCCTCCAAAAAACCCATATCCACTGATAAAGAGAGTAGGAGTCTTGATAGATTTTGGAAAAAAGTCTACACCTCTGCCACTTTAGATATGAGGGCCCTTAACTGTCAATTCCACATGATAAAATACCAGCAGACCATTCTGCATCCTTAGCACCAAAAACTTAAAACCATTGAGGACAAGAATCTTTCCACAGATCTACTGGGCCTGTGTCACTCTAGCTCTTAAGTGGCTAGGCATTCCTTACACTAAGGCTAGGATGCTGTATAAGCTTCCAGGCAGGCTGCAGCTACTGGTCTTGTTATTAGAAGACATGCATGGCTAAGGGAACAGTCCTTTCTTGAGCATACGTCAAGTCTCTTGGATGGCCCTATGGAAAAGGAGTTCCTCTTTGGGCACAAAGCTGATGCTGTACTTAAAAAGATGGAAGATAAAGTTGAATCCATGCAAGCTGTTAAAGACTTCCTTCAGGTTCAGCTTCCTAGATTCCTTAGAAACTGCTCCTCTAAACACTTTTTCTTTCCTTCACCATCCAAAATCAGGTAGAGAAAGCCACATAGAGAAAGGACACAAAGGCAACAACATTAACAATGACCCAGACAGTGGACTTCAGACACTTCTAAACAAGGGAGTTCTAGGCCCCTGGCAGAGAGCAACAATGACTCTTCAATTCCAGTCTCTGTCCCAGACAACACTGGTACCCTCTGCTGCTCAACATAACCAATGAGAAACCATGGCAGTTACCTCAGAGAGTGGACTTTCTGATTCAGGCCAAAGGAAGAATTGTGCACCCCAATATGCAGACACTCAAACTCTCAGCCTGGTTAATTCCCCAGCATCCTGGATGAATCCTGCCCTAAGCAAGCTGGTTCAAGGCATCCTTAAAGAGGCCAGAAAGCCCAGTACTAGGAAATCTTACTCATCAAAATGGAGAAAGTTATCCCTTTGGTGTTAACAACAGGGCCACAGTCCTGTCTTAGCTAAGATCTGTATCATCCTAAACTATTTGGCTAATCTGGTTGACAAGGGCCTCACTTATTCCTTCATTAAAATTCATGTCTCTGCCATTTTGGCCCATGTCCCTGTTCTTCTTCCTGTTTTCTCTCACCCCCTTCTCAGACAATTTCTTAGAAGAGTGATTCACATCATGTCTCCCAGGAGATAACCTTACCCTTCAATGGAACCTCAATTTTGTTCTATAAGAACTCATCCTGCCTCCTTTCTAACCAGCGGCTTCTGCTACATTAAAATTTCTAACTTGGAAAACGTCTCTTTTGCTGGCTATCACTTCTGCTAGAAGAGTCTCTGAGGTACTGGCTGTCATGAGGGTGGAACCCTTCCTCATCTTCCATCCATCCAGAGTTCCCCTCCGGACTAACCCTTTATCCCCAGGGTTGGTGACAAGACACATCATTGAATCAAGCCATACACCAGTCTACCTTCTTTCCCAATCCACAGAACCGGGGGAAAGAATTTTTCATTCATTGGATGTATTTGGTATAGACTGCTCCATTATTATCTTGACAGAAGTAAGACTTAGACATAATCAAACCAACTCTTTGTGGCTTTTGACACCTGTTCTGAAGGAAAACCAGTTTCTAAACAAATTATCTCCAATGGATCTCTTACTCTATCTCATTTTGTTACAGCCATCATGGTAAACAGTACCTAAGGCTGTCAGGACTCACTGTACTGGGGCTACTAGTAGTCCCTGCCAAGGACATTCTGGAAGCTGCTACCTGGTCATCCATGCATACCTTCACCAAGCATTACACTTTATCAGCCTTTTCCTGATCCAGAGCAGGATTTGCCACTGCCATTCTACTTGGCATGCTGTCCACTTCATAATCTACCTTCCACCCACCTTTTTCAGCTTTGGGAATTATCCAAGTCAGGATTGCAACAGTTAAACATGAAGAACATATTATAGTTGTGTACACTTACCATAAATGTAGATGTTCAAGTGTATTTACTGTTCCAGTCTTCTTTCCCTCCCTCCTTCCCCCTTAGCCTAGAGGGTAGACTGGTGCTAACTGCCTCCCAAGCCTTTTTGCCCCTTCCATTGCTTTGGTTCTTTGGCTTATGCTTTTACTCTGGGACCTATCTTGGGAGACTCCTACCCTCAGGGGAGCTAGAAAAAACTGAAATCATGATGTTAGTTAGCTCCCGATATACAGTGTATCCTGATGTCTGTCAGAGCATCTGCCATGTCTTGGAGGAAGGAGATTTTTTTCTCTGATAGTCGGGCCGGCCAAGGGCTTTTACAGCAGGAAACTCCAACAGGTCAGGACAGTGAATCCACTTGAACATCTACATTTATGGTAATTGTACACAACTGTACATTCTTTGCCTCCCTCAGATCTTCTTCTCATTCCCCTATGTCTTTGTGCTTTTAGCCTCAACACTCTGCTCTACAGGGACAGCCAGTCTCCAGGCTACCCAGCAGGGTATACTTGTATCTTCTGATACTAATCCGGAACTTTCCACTGAAGAAGTCCCTAGGAAGAGAAGGTGCAAGAGGAGGCACTTAGATTCTCCTCAAGAGTTGGTCACAGAAGATAATGATTTTGATGAGGGAGAAGGGTCCCAAACGTCATTACCTGATGATGTCTTCTTCGGAGACATCCTGGAGATCCTTAAGCAAAGGGGTGGTTGGTCTAATGATAAACCTTCCCAAGAGGAATCTGTATTCCTGGAAGCCTTTGGGTCTGGCCCATCTACATCCTAGGTGACTCCGCCCACTGATGAGCTTATTGATTTGATCTCTAGGTGGGTGTGGAAGGAACCTGACTCTGTTGAGCCGATCCCCAAGACGCCAGACAGGATACTGGCACCACAAAAGGTAGATAGTTTTGGAGCAAAGGAGTACCAGTAGATGCCACGGTTGTAGCGGTGGCCACAAAAGAAAGAATTTGCAGAACAGACTTCATCTGTCCATCTTCCTAACAGAGTCCAGGGCGTTGGACAGATTTGGGAAGCGTGTATATGCTTCAGCCACCTTTACACTCAGGTCTCTGAATTATTTGGCACACTTACCAGACTTCAGAAGAGCTTTATTAAAGAACTTTCAGAATCCCTCTCTGAGACCAGTACTTCTGAGGCACAGAGCTCTGTTGCCTCACAGTTGGTTACCCTACAGTCTATCACAAATTCCTCCATGAGGCTGATTCTACATGCATCTGAAGCTGCCTCAAGGACAGTGGGTTCAGGCATTTCCATTAGAAGGCACACCTGGATGCGCCTCTGTGATTTTGCAGAGCCCTTCAAGTCCTTCTTGGTCAGTGCACCATTTAATGAGACTTCTTTGTTTGGGCCTAAAGCTGGACACACTCTCCAGGTGTGAGCAAGATGGTAAGACCCTGTTTTTCGACTCCTCAATGAACCTTCTCTAGGAATCAATGAGCTGGTTGAAAAATGTGTTCAGAAAGTCCCAGGGTCCTTTTCATGATCCACGTGATTCAGAAAGTCCCAGGGTCCTTTCCATGATCCACGCGGAGATAGAGTCCCCCCGCCCCCTGCCCTGGGGGGACTAACAGAAGATGCCACCTGCACATCAGGGGAGGCCCACAGAACCATGGGTCCAGAGGTTCTTTCTCTGACAGAGACCTTACCACTGCTCCTGAAAAGGGGCTTGATTGTCCACCTCTGGATGCAGTTGGTGGTCATCTATCATTGCCCCAGAGAGCCTGGCTAGATATTACAAAAGATATATGTGTGCAGAGGATTATTTCCAGAGATTATATAATTCCCTTTTCCCTAAACCCCCTCCATCATTGGTAAACAAAATTCCCAATGTTCCACCCAGTCAGAGGAAAGCAACAGCTCTAGAAATAAAAAAGCTACTAGGAAAAAGAGTCATCCAAGAGGTACCACCAGACCAGAAGTAATCCAGAACTAACTCAAAATTATTTTTAGTGCCAAAGAAAACAGGGGACTGGAAACCAATTTTGGATCTCGGCAATCTGAAGAAATCAGTTCAGTATACAAAGTTCCGGATGGTCACGGTTCAGTCTATTTTGCCTTTCCTGCACAAGGATGATTGGGTGTGCTCAGTAGATCTTCAGGATGTGTAGTATCATTTCAAAATGAACAGGCGATCCAGGAGATACCTACACTTCCAGCTGGGAGACGGTCATTATCTGTTCAGAGCACTGCACTTTGGCCTCACCACAGCTTCCAGGGTGTTCACCAAATGCATGGCAGTAGTAGCAGCTCTCGTGAGACTGCAGGGATTCCAGGCATTTCTGTATTTGGACGACTGGCTCATAACGACTCCAACCAGGCACCTTCTGATAAAAGCATGAGACTGTGTACTCCAGATTTGCTCTTATCTAGGAATTACCATCAGTCGCAACAAATCTCAGCTAGAACCTCTCAGATGTTGCAGTTCATAAGGGCCTTTTTCAATACAGTGCCACTAACGGCCTCCCTTCACTTACAGAGGGTGCAAACTATTCAATTTTAAGTCAAAAAGATAATTCAGAATTTCAGCTCGATTGATTCTACAAGCCTCGAGATCAGTGTCTGCTGCGATAGTTGTAGTTCTGCTAGCAAGGTGCCATATGAGAATTCTTCAGTGGACCTTAGCAACTTATTGATCCATTCTGCACCAACCTATGCCCACCCAGATCAGCATAACTCACGCTTGCAAAAAGTAACTCTGGTGGTAAATTCACTCAGGTCAGATATTACAAGGCCGTGCCTTCATTCTTCCTCAGCAAAAACCTGTAGTGACCAATGAAGCTTCCCAAATTAGGTTGGGGGGCACTTCTTGGAAAGACAGTCCAAGGCACTTGGTCCCCCGAAGAGGCCAACATACATATCAATGTCCTGGAAATGAGAGCAATACTCATAGCATTGCAGGCCTTTCAAGACTGTCTCCCTTCTGGGACTGTTGTGATTCGGAGAGCCAGTGTCATTGGTATGATACATCAGCAAACAAGGAGGAACCAGCTCTTACCCTTTGTGTCAAGAAGTTCTGAGAATGTGACAGTGGGTGATATCATCCAATTGATTTCTAATAGCAACGCATATTCTGGGGAAATCCACATGATAGCAGACAAGCTGAGCCAGTCCATTATATATTGCCTCACAAGTGGTCTCTCAACATGAGAGTTGCAGAAAAAATATTACATCTTTGGGGCCAACCTTGCAGCGACCTCTCTGCATTTCCCCTCAACAACAAGTACAGCAGGTTCCTTGCCCTGATCCCCCAACCAGGAGGAAATCTGTGAGAAACGTTCTCCTCCATGATTGGTCCCCCTGTATGCTTATCCCCCAACTCTTCTAATCCCCAAGTTTGTCGAGAAAGCATTTCAATTGAAGAGCATAGTTATCCTCATTGCCCCTTATTAGCCTCAGCAGATTTGGTTCCCCTTTCTTTTGTCTCATCTACTTCACCCTTTGTGGATTCTGTATCCAATTCCAGACCTCTTGTCTCACCCGACAGACATGATTCACCCAGACATTTTAGGCCTAAAGCTAACTGCATGGTTTCTCTACTTTCCATTGATAGCCAGACAATCCACACTCTCTGACCCTGTCCATCACATTCTTTTATCTTCTAATAAAGCTTCCACTAGGAAGATTTAAAGACATAAATGGAAAAAGATTTGTTTTTTCGGCACAACAAAAGGACACCAACCTTTTTTCAGCACCAATACATTAAGGTCTTAAGTTTTTGTTTATAGTTTTTAATGAAGGGACTAGTTTCTCTACTATTAAAGTATAACTAGCTGCCATGTCTAATTTTTATATAGAAGTTAACAATTCCAGCTTAGGTTTGTCAAAACTTTTTAAGGTCTATGTAAGGGGTGCCCTTCTTCTAATGCGCAATGGGATTTGAATTTAGTTTTACAAGTTTTATCTCAATCTCCTTTGAACCTTCAGTAAAATGTGAACTAAAATTCTTAACCTGGAAAACTATCTTCTTGGTATCTGCTCAGAGTCTCTGGACTTCAAGCCTTGTCCTCTACGCCTCCTCATTTAATATTTCATAGAGATAGGGTAGCACTGTGAACCAATCCTTCCTTTCTTCCTAAGGTGCTGTCAGAATCCAACATAAATCAGTCTATAAATCTTCCAGTTTTCTTTCGAAATTTCATGAACAAAGGAGAATACATCCTACATCTGTTGGATGTTCACAGACAATTAAGATTATATTAGCATAGAGCAAAGAATTTCAGAGAAACAGATAATTTATGTATTTATTTATTTATTTTGTGGAATTGAAATTGGACAAGCCAATGGCAAAAGTAACTTTATCCAGATGGTTAATTGATTGCATCTACTTTATTTATAACAGATTGGGTTTGTCTTTGCCAAAACCTTTGAGAGCCCATTCAACCAGCTCCATGGCAAGTTCATCAATATTTTTATCCATGTCGTCCATGGATGATATCGTGTGGCTGCAACTTGGGCTTAATCCTCATACCTTCATTACTCATTACAAATTGGACCTGGTCTCAAGGGGTAGAGCAACCTTTAACTCAACAATGTTCAGGAATATCATTCCTTTAGAGTCCCCTTGGGATTCAGGTATCTGGGGACTCTGTCCCAGTTGTTGAGGAATGAATGAAAATTTACATCATCAGATAAAGTTATGTACTCACCATAACATTCCATCTGTGTTGTTCATTTTCATTCTTCCTGAACACCTTTCCCTCTAACACCCTACCATTTGGTTTGTGATTTTTGGAAGATTGAGAAGATAAGGGAACCAGTGTTCCTGCCTTAGGGATGCAGGTATTGGTTTCTTATCCTAGTGTGGTTTCTAAGGGTATTTTTCAAAGTATCAGACTCTGTCTGTCATGGGGTGAGATATCATCTACACAGACTAGGATTCCAAGAGATCATTCAAAAGTCGTTTTTAACTCTATCATTGCATAAGATTGTATTCCTGGTATATCTACAAAGAATCTTTCTTCCACAGGAAAAAAAATAGATCTATATTTAAATCTATTCCTGGGGTTTTTCACTTAGACTTTGGTCATTGTGAGGGAATAGGTCAGGATTCGAGGCCACATGGCATCAGTGATTGTCATGATACCCCTTGCAAGACTCCACATGAGAAAGATACAGTGGTATCTGAAGAGTCTTTGGTCCCAGCACCGACACCCATTCTCTTTTTAGATTAAAGTTTATGGGATTTGTGAGAAGAGAACTTAGTGGAGACATCAAATATCCTTGAATCTAATAGTTAACTCTCTCCTCCCTCTCCAAAGCAGTCAGTCACCACAGACACCATGGACTTTGGGGAGCAGTGTCAAGAGGAATTAATATGCAAGAGAACAAAAATAGACACAAACACATAAGCATGAATAAATGCTTTCCCCTATCAAGGCACTCATTTCTCTTAACCACCTTTGGTCCCTAGGACCACTTCAAGTTGTTACAGACAGTATCACACTGATGTGGTACATAATCACACAGGGGAAACCAGTTCTTGCCTCCTATCTAGACAGTTATGTTAGCATGGGCTACAGATTTACAGGGCAATGTCACTCTACAGCCATCCTACATCCCATCAGAGTAAAATTGTATGGCAGACAAGCTGAACAGGACAGAGGCATACCTTCATGAATGAAGACTAAATCAGGGGATCTTCCAAGATTTTATCCCTGGGTGGGAAGTTCCTGGTGTAGACCTTTTTGCTTCTTTGAGCAATCAGCTGATAAAATTCTGCTGCATGGAAGACAGATTGCTTTTCTTTTACTTGGACGGGAATGTTCATGTATGTCCACTGATGTCAGAGGTAACTCTGAGTATTCAGAAGGAATCTCCGAGATCATTGTGGTGGCTCACTTCTGGTCCAGGCAACAGCAAGTCTCCCTTCTTTTCGAATTGGTCAGTGGCTGTTACCACAAACTTCCTCATGGACTGGATCTACTAGCACAAGAAGAAGGATGTTTGATAAATCCCAGCTCAAAACAACTACAGTTGACTACGTGGATTATTTGGTCTAAATACCTTTAAAGTACCTATTTAATGAGAATGTGCAACAGATACTAATGAAGGCAAGAAAGCCTGTTACTAGAAAATCATATATAAGCAAATAGAAAAAGTTTTCTAGTTGGTGCCAACAAAATAACAAGCACCCATTCAGGGCTTGTGTTTTTCTTGTTTTGCAGTAACTGTGCGAGTTACTTCCATATGGCCATTACTCCTCCTCTGTCATGGTTCATTTGTCAGCCATTTCAGTATATCTACTCATGAATCACACTCTTTCAATGCACTTTTACATTAAAATGTTTTTGAAAAGGGTATTGCATAGGAGACCTCCTAGAAAACTGGTGGCTCCTCCTCTGGATCTTAATTTTGAGAAGCTAAAATGTACTCCATTTGAACCAGCTCATCTGGTTGAGTTGAAGATTTTTTTTAAGCAGCTAACATCTTTATTAAATTATCACCTATGATATAGGCCATCTTACATTTATATAAATGAAAGTAAACCATACAGATACAATTTCACTTGCAAACATTATACATTGCATACCATGCTGACACAACTGTAGCTGCAAACATTATACATCACTTATAATATATCCAGTTATTGTCAGACATTACATAACTCATTATCCTGCCTTCTTTTAAACCTCGGTCCTCCTCTGCATGTATTGACCCCACAATTCCCATTTTTTCCTATGTAATTTGTTCCTGCCCTTTTCTAAAGATCCAGATTCCAGTTGTTTTGTATTTGTTACTGTCTTCGTTACTTCTAGTAAAGTTGGTTTAGACTTTTTTCTAGTAATTGCTTTTTTGGTAGCCATCATAATTAGGCTCAGCAAGGCCTTACTATATCTAGGGAATTCTGATTCTGTATCATAGCTCAAAAAATATTTTCTTAGTTACACCAGTGCACTCAGCCAACATCTCTGACAGAGCATTCTTTAGGTAATCTTTAAAAGTCTGCCAGCTTGTTAAACTCCCAGAAAATATGTTCCCAGTTACCTATTTATTCCCCATCACACCTCCAACATTTGATGTCTCCCTGAAGAAAAATTCTTTGAAGTCTACTTTGGGTATAAAAATGCCTATGTAAATACTTCCAAGCAAAGATCCTAAATCTTCTAGACTTTGTTGCATGTTTGGGAGACATGCATATACATCTCCCCATTATTTTTTTGTGAATTGCTTATCCAGTCTCTCTTTCCAATCCTTTCTAACCTCTTCTGATTGATTCTTATGGTTATCATGCAATATTTTGTATGTTCTACTAATTATTCCTTTCTTAACAGAAGCTTCTGTTCTAGATTCTACTAAAAACTCTACCAGTGCTGGTCTTTCATTTGGACCCCCGTATTTCTTTCTCTTTTCCTAGACTCTGATATCAATCCTTGATAGGGAAGTCAGTCTATAACCTGCAGTCCAAATAAGTTATTGGCATTTTCCAATTCTATTACCTTTTCCCCTCTAGTTATTTACTCCCAGTACCTTGATTCCTTTAACAGTTTTCTCCAGTCAGTTCCAGCCCCTCTTGCTTGTTGTCTGTATGCCTAATTACAGTCAGCCCTATTGGAAGAGTCTGCTTTCTCCATTCCTATGTTGGCTTAGTTCTTAGAATACTTTTTGCTACTTTGTGAATATAATATTCTGTATGACTATTGTTCTCCTTAAAGGTTTGCATCCAAAATCCCAGTCTGTCTTTTTCTTGAACTTCTGTCCAGTTTCATTATTGTCTCTTTCCACTTTGAATTATAGTTTTCTGCTTATGCTGTATATTGGAGCCTTAACTGTGTTGCTCTGAAATACCCCTCCAAATCGGGTAATCCCAGTCTGCCTTGTTATATTGGAAGAATAAGCTTATCCCACTTGACTCTTGTTGTATTCCCTTCCCAGATAAAATCCTTCAGCTCTTTATTAATTGCTATCCACTTCTCCCCTGGTTGACAGGTGCTGACTTTGAGGGAACATTGGGCAAAATTCTTGGCTAGGCTTTTAGGGGCCTCCGGGCCAATAGCCTAGCATCATCCTATGAACCTATGATAAAAAAAATATGCCTGACCCTGTGTATATGACTAAAGGGACTAAACTGTTTGCATCTTACTGTAGATATCCCTATAACAGAGCTTCCATTTTTCACAGTTTTTGTATTATCGTTTGTTTACTTTCTTTCCACGTATCCTTAGCTGCCACACCTGAATCTTTATTAATCCATACTCCTAAATACTTCATTTTATCATGTCCCCATAAATATAGATATTGCTGAACCAATTTGTGAGTAGGTACATAATTTACTGCTGTTGCCTTTGTTTTAGCTTCATAAATTCTGTATCCCGAAAAGATTTGGTATTGTCTCAAAATGTTCCACAACATTGTAGTGTCCTTTTCTGATTTTGTCAGCCAGCATTTTTTGACTACCATACCAAGTATATCCTTGAATTTCTGAGTCCCTCATTTTCTTTGCCAGTGGTTCTAAATATAATGCAGATAACAAAGGGGAGAGAGTACACCACTGCTTGCTTCCTCTGCTCAAGCAGAAGTTATCAGAGAGGACCCCACCCACTTTCATTTTTGCCTGCAATCCCTCATATGTCCTCCTAATCAACCTTACAGTTTTTTTTTCAGGGAATCCCAGTGCTTCCATTGCTCTGCTCACAAAGTCCCAACTTACTTTGTCAGATACTTTCTCTACATCAAGACCCACCAACAGCAGTGGTGTTTTCTTACATTCTGCTTCCCTGTTGGATCATCAATGTTCTGTTAATGTCAGATATTTGCTTCCCCTCCACAAAACCACATTGATCCATATCTATCAATTTTGGCATCACTTTTGCCACTCTTTTAGCCATTATAGACATAAACACTTTATAATCATGGTTGACTATTGAAATAGGATTGTATGAAGCTGGATCTGATGGATCTTTACCCTCTCTAGGTATTACAGCTGCCACCACTTTCTTCCAGGATATTGGCACTTAAAATACTGTTAAACAAAACCTTCCAGATCTTTATCAGTTTTTCCCTTCCTAGCTTCAGACTTCCACAGGAATACCATTTATTCCTGGTGACTTTCCTATAGATTGGTTATACATCACCATTTTTATCTCATCTCCTCCTATCCTGTTAGTAATTGAGCCTCCTCTACCTCTAACATTGGCATATTTAATTTTTCCATAAACATTTCCATTTGTACCTTTCCTTGATTTTCATATTTCACTGCTTTATATAGACTTTCACAGAATTTCTTCAATATCTGACATGGCTTAGTGGTAAATCACTTTGGCTATGTTGTGCAGGGTCCTGGGTTCGAGCCTTGCAGAGGCTGTTTAATCTGCCTTATTTTCTGAAAAAAAACAAATGTATACTTGTTTTCCCGCCTTTCTAAGCTAGTATAGTCCAGTTTTCAGGTTAGTGCTGAATTCAGGGCTGTGTTACATCTTTCTGTTTTTACCCATACCTTACTTGGCTAGAAGGAAGTTTCTCTGTTCACTGTGAGAGAGGGAGCTTTGAGCAGCCTATCTGTCCCTGGAGGAGTGGTTTCAGCCCAGAAATTAGTAGTTTATTGGCCATTTTGGGCTAATTTCTATCTCTTTAATTTCCCTGCTATAAAACCTGCATTTGCGAGGTTTTGCATGACGGGCAGTGCCGGTTAGCTGGGGTATAACTATTCCCGGCTCCACAAAGTCTACTCTTCAGTTTTTCCAACTTTCAACTTAAGCACTCAAACTATTCACTTCTCATCCCGGCACTTGCTCAAAACTCATAGCAAGCACTTATAAACCTTAGCACTAGACCCCCCCCCCATACTGTAGAGAAGGACAAGGCTGTCAATTCGACCTTACCAGCCAATCAGTAAAACAATTCACTGTACCTCAACAGGCATGTCCAAAGGGCAGTTTCAGGTGTACTCTCTGGTCCAACTGCTGAATCTGGGCATTTTGAGGCTATGTTACAGTTGCCTCATGTACACAGACAACCCTCTCCTCCTTCCACCAAACACCAATACATGCAAGAGATGCAATTACAGCCAAACTGGAGGCTAAGCTCTCTCAAACCAAGACTGGACCAGGAAGTCAAGAGGAGAAGAGAATTACTTGCATCACATCACAAGTCTCACATAGACCTATGAAACCAACACCGGCAAAAAACACCCATAAATACACGAAAACATACTCGGAGGCTCTAAATAAAAATCTGCAAAAGCAACAGAGACCTCCAAAGCAGACATCTAAGCAACCTCCACCCCTCCAACACAAACCATGAAACACATACTTCACAAAACCAGTGTGCCACTCAATCATAGGTTCATAGGTTCATACTAGGCTATCTGCCCTGGGGCATTTATAAGCCTAGCCCGATTGTGTTTGGCTTACGCCACCCCTTGATTTGAGTATACTGTCCCTTTTTAAAGTTTAGTTTACTGTGCCTCTGTCTAATAGTGACATGGAAGTAATCCCCGGGACAAACCTACGAACCCCATCCACTCATCAAGATTCTTCTTGAAGAGAGTCAGTGAGGTGCTCTGCCTAACATGAATTGGAATTCTATTCCAGAGCGAAGGGAGCCTCTGGGTTATGAATCTGTCCCTCCAGCATGTTCTATTTATTTCTGTGCTGAGGGTCAAGTCCCTCGAGCGCGTGGCTCTAAGGGATTTAGATTTACTGAGGTGGAGCATGTCCATTAATTCTGGGTTGGACATAGTTTTATATGTCAGGCATAGATCACCTCGAAGTAGGCGGTATGCAACTGTGTAGAGCTGGAGTTTTTTTAACCAAGCAGCATATGGCATCTGTTTGAGTCCCTTGATCCAACTGGTGAGGTACTTTTGGGGTCTTTCTAATTGCTGCAGGTGTCGGGTAAGGTACATCCCAAAGGGGGCATTGTATTCTATGATGGGTCTGATGAGGGATGAATAAAGGGGCACGATTACCTCTCTTGATCTAGATGTGAATCCTTTCATGATAAGGTGGGCTATGTAGAAGGTCTTTCTAACCACTTTGGCAATGTGGTTGTCAAAGGAGAGATTGCTATCAACTTGGGTCCCCAGATCCCTAATTACTTTCTCTGTACTTAATGGGTTACCACCTATGTGGTAATTTGTGGGCACATTGTTTTTGCCAAAGGGTATGACTATACACTTTTTGGCATTCAGCTTTAGACCATGGCTCTGAAACCAGTTATCCGTCTCTGCGAGACCTTTTTGGAGGATGTTTGTGTCAGCTGGAGAGTCGATTATGGCGTCCAGTTTGCAGTCATCTGCGAATTTGGTGAGCCATAGTCCTCCCACGTTGGCCTGTACCTCAGAAAAGTAAATACCGAACAAGAGAGGTCCCAGGACAGAACCTTGTGGGACGCCACTTGTGACTGGTTTCGAGTCTGACATGGCTCCAGCAACTCTGACTCTGTGGGTTCTGTCTTTGAGCCAGTTTGCGACCCATCTTGTGACATAGGGGTTTATATTTAGGCTGGATAGCTTATCTATGATGCCCGAGTGGGGTATTGTGTCAAATGCCTTTGCGAGGTCCAGATAGGCTGTGTGGACTACCTTCCCTTCATCTATGGCCTTGGTGACTGTTTTGAAGAAGTCGACCAGGTTCAAAAGGCAGGATCTGCCCTTGACGAAGCCAAATTGGGTAGGATCTAGTGTCTGTAGGTCCCCAATGTCTTTGTTTATGGGTTCCATGATGATCCTCTCCATAGCCTTGCAGACTAGGCTAGTCAGGCTTATGGGGCGATAGTTTCCAGGGTCCGCAGAAGCGCCACCTTTGTGGAATGGGACCACTGTTGCTGTACGCCATTCTTTGAGCACATATCCTGTTAGTGAGGCTGAGATTGTACAGCAGTTTTACTTGAGGGATTAGTTCTTCTTGGAGTTCATGTAGGACACAACCCGGGATGCCATCTGGTCCCATGGAAGCAGTGTTTTTTGCTTTGGAGAGGGCGGCCTTCACCTGAGCATCAGAGATGTTTGGGAGGCTGCACTCTGCCGGAATAGATACTTGCTCTTTTGGGGGGGAGGGAGTGGAAAAGTTTGCACTGAACCTGTCTGCCAGGATATTGGCAATGTCTGTGGGTTCAGTGTATTTTTTGTCGCTTAGAATCAACTCAGAACAAGTCTGGGAGTTGCATCCCAGGTTCCTAACATAACTGAAAAAAGCCTTATGATTGTCTTTAGTGTCCTGTGCAATTTTTCTCTTGAAACTGGCCTTGGAGGATTTTATGAGGGATCGTAATTTTTTGCTAGTACTGATCAGAGATGCCTTCCCTTTTAGGGATTTTGCTCTATCATGTAGTAGCTTCCTCCTTCTGTTGTACAGTTTATTTATGGCTGGGGTCCACCAGACTGGACGCCTGCCTTTGGACGATTGGGTCTTGATTTTGTTTGGGATAGCATGATCCATGGATTCCTGGAGATGTCCGTAGAATGTGTTTATGTAGGATTCTGCAGTTTGGGCCGTAGTTTCCACTGGCCCTGGGGCCTTGAAGGATTCCACTTCGGTTTTGAGAAGTGTGAAGTTCGCTTTTGAGAAGTTTTTCACTGTGGTTTTCTGGGCTGGGGGTGGGGTCGGGATGTGGATATCCAGTGAAATTAATTTATGGTCTGATCTTACCAATGAGGGATATACTTCTGGTATGGAGCATAGAGTCCCCATGTTGGTAATGATCAGGTCTAGTATGTTTTCCCCTCTTGTGGGAGTGGTGACTAGTTGTTCCATAGCATTTGAGTTTATAAATTCCAGGAACCTTTGGGCTAAGGTGCTGGGGCTTGAGTAATGCTCCCAGTCTATGTTTGGGTACTTGAAGTCGCCCAATATAATGGTGTTCGGAGAGATCTTCATGTTCTCCAATGTTTTCAGGAAAGCCGAGTGGGATTCCTGACTTTGAGAGGGTAGTCTGTAGGATGCTGTAAACTGAAAAGCAGTCTTGCCCACTGTCAGTTGCACATGGATGGTCTCCGATACTTCGTGCAATGCCACTAACCTGGAGGTGTAGATATCCTTGATAAATATGGAAACTCCCCCTCCTTTTGTGGTTCGGTCCGGGTTTTGGGGCCGAAAAGCATGATATGAGGTATAACCTGGTAGTGCTGGGGTGCTCTCTGGAGCCTTGAACCAGGTTTCTGTCACTGCACAGATATCGATGTTCTCCATACTGAGGAGAGCTTCGAGTGCATGCATCTTGAGGTTAAGACTTCTGGCGTTTAGCAGCATTACCCTTAGTTTCTTGTTCCTTGTGCTGTCTATGGAGGTGGGTTTGACTTTTGAGCCTTGCCTAAAAAAGGCACTATGGGGGTGGCAAGAGCCTTTGCCAATATCCAAAAGCCCAGGTGTGACGGGTGCAAGCCGTCCTTAGCGAAGCAACGTGGCTTGTCGAGCATGTCATCCCAGGCTGACAGACACTGGATCCCCTTTGAATGACACCAAAATTTTAGCCAATTGTTAAAATTGATCATTTTGTCTTTATACTGTGGCATCATTCTAGGTGAGGGTAAGATGCTGCTCAAGGTCAGGGTCATACCGGCCTGCGCTACATGATCAGAGAGCTCCTCTATGTCTCTTTTCATGTAGTCGAGGGAGGTACATCTCAGGTCATTCACGCCAGCATGTACAATGACTGAGTCATATTTGTATTTGCTTTGGAGTGACCTGAGTGCTTGCGTTATGTGGTGGATCCTAGCGCCCGACAGGCAGCTCACTGTGACCTTCTCTTTATTCAGCCTGGTGAGCGGGACGTCAGTGTGTCTGACAATAGAGTCACCTATTACAAGAGTATCAGGTGTGTTATTCAGCCTTAAGGGCTGTAACTGCTTGGCACACTGACTTTGTGTGGTATGTGTTGTACGTGTTTTGTTTTGGGGTAGTGTTTGCTTGGATGTCTGCTTTGGAGGTCTCTGTTGCTTAGGTAGATTTTTGTTTAGAGCCTCCGAGTATGTTTTTGTGTTTTTATGTGTTTAGTTCGCTGTTGTGGTGGGGACTATGTGATACTGGAATTGTGTTGTGTGAGGTTACCTTCTCCTCCTGACTGGATACACCAGTTTTGAGATGAGAGAGCTCAGCCTCCAGTTTGGCTATATGGTTGCATCTCTCACATATATTTGAACCTGTTTGGAGGAGGAGAGGGTTGTCCATGTATATGAGACAGTTGTAACATTGCCTCAAAATTCCCAGATTCACCAGCTGGACTGGAGAGGAAACCATTGACTGAACTTTGGACATGCTAGAGTAATATAGGGAACTGAATTAAAATGTACCAATAGGGGACAAGGTAATCGTAGAGAGTATAAGAGTAAGTAGTGCTTATGGTTTATTAGTGCTAACTTGTAAAATTACTTATTTGGACCAGTGAGGGTCCTTAGAATGAGAATATGGTGTTTAATTTGAGAGATAGAGCAGTTCTAAGGGAAAAAGTGAAGAGCAGACTTTGTGGAGCCAGGAATAGTTTAAACCCAATTAGGCGGCGCTGCCCAATGTTGTGCTATGCGCAAAACCATGTAAAAGAGGGTTTTAAGAGAGGGAGATCAAGGAGTTAGGAATTGATCCAAAATGGCCAATAAAACTACAGTTTCAAGGCAGTAACCACTCCCACAGGGGCAGGCAGGCTGCTCAATGTTTATCACTGCCACTGATGAACACAGAGACTTCCCTTTAGCCCAAGCAAACAATGGCCTCCAAGAAACTTACAGCTCACAGCCCTTAAGGCAAAATAACATACCCAACACACTAGTAATAGGTGACTCTATAGTCAGGCACACTGACATCCCACTCACTAGGCTGAACAAGGAGAAGGTTACTGTTGGCTGCCTGTCAGGTGCCGGGATCTACCACATAACACAAGCACTCAGGTCACTCCAGAACAAGTACAAATATGACTCTGTCATTGTCCATGTTGGTGTGAATGAGCTGAGCCATACCTCCCTGGACTACATGAAAAGAGACGTGGAGGAGCTCTCTGATCACGTAGTTCAGGCCGGTATGACTTTGACCCAGCCCGGTATGACTTTGACCCTGACCCTGAGTAGCATCCTGCCCTCTCCAAGAATGATACCACGGTATAGAGAAAAAAATATCAATTTCAACAATTGGCTAAGCTTCTGGTGTCATTCAAAGGGGATCCAGTGTCTGTCAGCCTGGGATGACATGCTCAACAAGCCACGCTGCTTCGCTAGAGACGTTTTGCACCTGTCACCCTTAGGCTTCTGAATACTGGCCAAGGCTCTTGCCACCCCCATAGTGCCTTTTTAGGCAGGGCTCAGAAGACAAACCCACTGCCGTAAATAGCACAAGTAACAAAAAACTTGAGGGTGATGCTACTCAGTGCCAGAAGTCTAAACCTCAGAATGCACACACTTGAGGCACTCTTCATTATGGAGAAAATTGATATATGTGCAGTAACAGAAACCTGGTTTAAGGCTCCAGAGAGGACCCCACTACTACTAGGCTACAACTCTTACCATACATTTCGGCCACAAAACCCGGACCGAAATATAAAAGGCGGGGGAGTATCCATATTCATCAATGATACCCACACCTCCAGGTTAGTGGCACAGCACATTGCTTCAGAGATCATCTACGTGCAACTAACAACGGTCAAAACTGCTATTCAAATTATAGCTTGCTACAGATCACCCACCATGTCCCAGGACCCCCACTCTGCATTTTGGAAACACTGGGAAACATAAAGTTCCTACCAAACACCCTGATATTGGGTGATTTCAATTACCCAAACATTAACTGGGAGAAGTACTCAAGTACAAACTCCCTTGCCCAACATTTCCTAGAATTTATAAACTCAAACGCCCTGGATCAACTGGTCAACTCCCCCACCAGAGGTGACATATTGGACCTGGTCATCACCAACATGGGCGACCGGTGCTCCACACCAGAGGTCAACCCCTCGCTGGTTAGATCTGACCATAAACTAATCACTCTGGATATCCACATTCCGCCACCACCCTCGGTCAAAGAAACTACTGTGAACAACTTTTCAAAAGCAAACTTCACGTTACTTAAGACCAAGGTGGGAAGTTTCAAAGCCCCCATGCTAAAGGATAACGCTGTCCAAGCTGCAAAATCCTTTACTAATGCACTCTACGGGCACCTACAAGAATGCATGGATCGTGCTATTCCAAAGAAAACCAAGACTCACTCCTCCAAGAAAAGGAAACCAGTCTGGTGGACCCCTGCCGTAAACAAGCTATACAATAGGAGGAGGAAACTAGTACAGAAAAGAGTAAAATCCCAAGAAGGGAAGACATCCCTGATCTGTATCGGCAAGAAACTACATTCCCTCATAAAATCATCCAAGGCTAGCTTTAAAAGAAAAATTGCCATGGACTCCAAAGATAACCACAGGGCATTCTTTAGCTATGTCAAGAATCTAAGTGGCAATTCTCAGATCTGCTCGGAGTTGGTGCAGGATGGCACAAAATACACTGAACCAACAGATATAGCCAACATCCTGGCAGACAGGTTCAGGTGCAAAATTCACCCCCCCCTCTCACCCCCAAAAGGGCCCATAACTGTACCAGAAGAGTATAGAACCCCTGAAATCACAGACACTCCGGTTAAAACAGCCCTCTCCAAAGCCAAAAACACAGCATCAAATGGACCGGACGGTGTCCCAGGCTGTGTCCTACACGAGCTCAAAGATTAACTAACCCCTCACTTAAATACACTGTTTAAACTCAGCCTCTCCACAGGCTACATGCCCACAGAGTGGCACACAGCAACGGTTATTCCGCTCCACAAAGGTGGAGCCACAGCGGACCCCGGGAACTATCGCCCTATAAGCCTGACTAGCTTGGTCTGCAAAGCTATGGAGTGCATCATCATGGATCTCATTAACAGAGATATTGGGAATCTCCAAACACTGGACCTTACCTTATTCGGCTTTAAGGGCAGATCATGCTTCGTAAACCTGGTGGACTTCTTTGAGACAGTTACCAAGGCTATAGACGAGGGAAAGGTGGTCCACACAGCCTACCTAGACCTCGCAAAGGCCTTCGACACCATTTCCCACTCCGGTATTGTAGGCAAGCTCACCAGCCTGAGCATAAACCCCTACATCACAAGATGGGTTGCCAACTGGCTCATGGACAGAACCCACATTGTAAGAGTTGCTGGAGCTAGGTCTGACTCTAAACCGGTTACAAGTGGCGTTCCCCAGGGCTCAGTCCTAGGACACCTTCTGTTCGGCATATACTTCTCAGAGGTACAGGCAAGCACAGGAGGACTATGGATGACCAGGTTCACAG
Source organism: Protopterus annectens (assembly GCF_019279795.1). Lineage (NCBI taxonomy): Eukaryota > Metazoa > Chordata > Ceratodontiformes > Protopteridae > Protopterus > Protopterus annectens. Next base: position 115,831,911 of record NC_056734.1, read on the forward strand.
ACGACTGCAAACAAGGGGCTATAATTGACTCTCCGGCTGACACAGATATCCTCCAAAATGGTCTCACTGAGACAGATACCAGGTGTCAAAACCATGGCCTCAAGCTAAATGCCAAAAAGTGCATAGTCATCCCCTTTGGAAAAAACAAAGTACCCACAAACTACCACATAGGTGGTAGCCCCCTAAATACAGAAGACGTAATAAGGGATCTGGGGACCCAAGTAGCTGTTAACCTCTCCTTTGATAATCACATTGCCAAAGTGGTTAGAAAATCATTCTGTGTGGCCCACCTAATCACAAAAGGGTTTGCATCCAGATCGGAAGAGGGCATTGGGTCCCTCTACGCATCACTCATTAGACCCATCATAGAGTACAGTGCCCCATTTGGGATGTACCTTACAAGACACCTGCAACAACTAGAAAGACCACAGAAGTACCTCACCAAGAGGATCACTGACCTCAAGCAGATGCCCTATGCAACTCGACTGAAGAAACCCCAGCTGTACTCGGTTGCGTACCGCCTACTCAGAGGTGATCTCTGCCTGACATTTAAGGCCATGTCCAACCCAGAATTGATGGACATGCTCCCCCTAAAGAAAACCATATCCTCTCAAGCCACGTGCTCCAGGGATCTAAACCTCACCACAACAATCAATAGAACATGCTGGAGGCATAGATTTATGTCCCAGAGACTTCCCATGCTCTGGAGAAAGATTCCAATCTACATTAGGCAGAGCTCCTCGCTAACCCTCTTCAAGAGAAACCTTGACGAGTGGATGGGAAACAGAAAGTTTACTCCAGGGATCACTTCTATGGCTCTGCTGGACACAGGCACAGGGAACTAATCTAAGGGGGCGGAGAAAGCCAAAATATTCCAGCTAGGCTTATAATTGCCTTCGGGTAGATAGCGTAGTACCTACCTATGAGCCTAAGATCGGTGACAACTCTTTCTGCTTTCTGTTGCCGAAGTCATTGTGTTAAAAGTTTTTGTGCTCTAGTGTTATGATCATAAACAGTTGCTTATCAACAATCTTTCTAAACTCATGCATATTATCAAGACAATGCCTTATTTTCTGTTTAGCATTCTGCAGTTGCTCCTCTTCTTGCTCTGTGAAATTCCCCCTGTTTCACAATACTTTAACATTTGTCAGTCCCTCTAAATAATTCTTGTTACTTCTTAACCATATCTCCCTGTCTTTTACTTCCACCCTATTTTTAAACTCTACTCTAATTTTATCCCACTCCCTCGCTATATTTTCAGAAGAAATTTCTATCTTCTCTAATTGCTCCTAAATAATTCCCACTACCTGTTGCTTAAATTCCAATATTTTTAACAGATAGGTAAGAAAGCATCAGTCTTTCATTTTTTATTTTTTTACTCTGTATATTTTATTTTAGTTATTATTGGCACATCATCTGAAATAGTTATTGGGTGAGTATCAAGACCTTCAACTAAATGCACATGTTCCTGTGAAATGTAAATTCTGTCTAGCCTAGCCCAGTTTTGTGTCTTGGAGAATAATATGGAAATTCACTCTGAACTCATAGTACTGAATTCACATCTTCAATGCCTAATACTTTTATAGATTTCTTTAAAAATCTGCCCTCCTTTGTTATATTTTCTCTTCTGGCCCCCCAGACAAATCTTCACTGTTACAAGTCAAATTCAAGTCTCCATCTGCACGTATTATTCCTCGCTGAAAGCTGATTATTTCTCCCAGAAATTTCTTAAGCTCCATTATAGCAGTTTTTGGTAGAATATAAATGCATGCCAGTGTAATTCTGCACCCTTGTCAACAGCCCATTAGTACTACAAATCTACCATTATTGTCTTCTTTATCCTCTTCTATCACTGTTGGGGCTCATCGTGCCATTAATATAATCACACCTCTCTTCCTTTGCCCCAGGTATTCTAATGAATAACTACCATAAAAAACATTCTTTATTAAATTCACATGTTCATTTCTTTCCAAGTGTCTCTCCTGTATCATAGCTGTTTGCACTCTACATTTTTAATATAGTTTATCTGTGAGACCATTAACATTTAATGACGTTGGAGAAAGCATCATATACTTATAAAATTATTACTCCACCTTTTATGTGTAACAGCTTTTTTGTTAAATGTCTAGTTCCAGCCTTTGTGTTGCATATATGTAGTGTTTGGCAGGTTAATCTTTTAGACACTTGTTTCTTTTCATCTCCGTTTGAGCCTTGTCATATCTTACAGAACTTTTTATTTTATTGAAACCCCTCAAACAAAAATACAAACACATCCTAATACCCATTAAAACCTTTTAACTTAATAATAAATTAAACTATGTGTATTTTCAAGTAATTAAGCTTTATCCACCTAATAGAACAAATGACAGTCATACACACAGACTTGAGATACCCTAAAAAAAGTTATCCATGCTAAGATGCATAGTACAGTCTTTAGTTGTGTTAAGTGCTGTCTAGCTTTGTCTTATTTTTATAGCTCTCTCATCAGGGAAAACACTTGCATGCTTTCAGAAAACGTTTTCTCCAAGGCATTTCTCTTTATCAGATTTGTCTGCTAGAGACATGAGAACTAGACACAACACTGTTTACTATTAAAACCCCCTTATAATACTCAATATTCCTTTTCATTTACTTGCTTTCTCTTAAAATTTGTTACAAGATTTAAGCTAATGGCCTTAACCCAGGCATTCCCCTATGCAGGAATGAGGAAAAAGAACACTGTTTTTTCTTTTGTCATGCTGCTGTAACCAGGCCCTTTTTTATGTTGCAGTGCTTACATTTTTTTAAAACTGAACAAGGAGAAAGATACAAGAAGGGAGTAAAAAACAGGAGCACATATTTACATTAGTATCCCTATTATACTTGAGTAACTGAAAAAAAAACTTTATAACATGCAAAGAAAATTATGCACTATTAAAATAGTAGTATTAAGGAAAAAATTTGTTTTACTTAGTTAAAATTCTCCCTCCTTTTCCCCTCTCAGGAGAACATTTCTGAATGTTAATCTCGTGAAGTAGGGCGTATGCTTTAGAGTCCCCTCCAAGTTTAATGAAGTCCAAAAAATCAACTATTTCCAATTTTTCTTGTTCTGTAATGTATCTCAAATATAATTATTGCTTTGTTATCCCACATTTGTCAGTTTCCAAGTTACTGGTTTTATTCTCCAAACATTAATGACATAAAGTAGGGCATATGCTTTAGAGTCCCCTACAAGTTTAAGAAAGTCCAATATTTCCAGATTTTCTTGTTCTATTCCTCCTCATTTCCATCTCCCATACCTGTCTCTGCTTAAATTCCAACATAGTTTCAATTCTTCTAGTCCACTCTCATGCTTTTTTCCCCTCTCTCAAGCATTTTCTGTTGAAACACTGGAAAAGGTTTTACTGGCACAGTCTTTTTGTGGTCTTTATTACCAGAAGAAGCAGAAGCAGAATCTAATTGTGTTTCGCAGCTCACTTTTTGTTAGACAAACTTTTGTATTTCTTACTTCGCATGTACTTCAACAAAAAATTATTTTGTTCATCCAGGGAAGAATATTTTAAAGATTGCCAGGTACAACATTTTGAATCTCACACCTGCTTCTTGACATTCCCTGAATAATGGAATAAATTTACTCCTCGTCTGCCTGGTGTATAATGAGTAGTCATTCTCCATAAACACTCTGCTGTCTCCCACTTTCAGTAGTTTATCCTTCTGCCACAGTTTTGTCAGAATCAGCACCTGCTGGTAAGATTTCATCTTTACTATTAAAAGTCCAGGTTGCTTTCATATAGCCAGGTTTGCAACATATACATGATGTGCCCTTTGAATTAACAATCCCTGTTGTGGAATACCAGTCCCATTGCTTATTTGTGCTTTCATAAAATTAATACAGTTTGCTCCTTCCAGCTTCTTGGGTACAGCAAAAAATCTCAGGTTTTCCCCATGTGCTCTGTCCTCTAATTCTATTATTTTTTGAAATATCTCTTTTTGTGTAGTCTCCTATTCATCCTGCCTTTTCATTTCACCCTTTGAATTTTGCAGTTTTATCACCAATTCTGGATATCTTTTTAAAGCTGCTTCATTTTTTTTATCGAGCCTTTTACTGTTTTGAGCTGATGTACTCCATCAGTGTTTCATTTATTTTAGTCAGGACTGTGTGCATTTGCATTATACTTTCCTCTAGGTTACTGGAAGTCATGTCTGGAGCTTTTTGTTTTGATGAACAGCTGCAGTACTTTTCCCAGTGTTTTTTTCATTGCATTTTGTAGCTCATTTTCCTTCAGGTCCTGTGTATTTTTTCGCTGACACCCAGGCAGTGCACTTACTACCCAGTTACTGAAATTTACCCAGAAAACTAGGTTAACTGGCTTTCTCTGCTTAGTTAGTGTTTTCACACTGGGAGAGCTAGAATTAAGCTGTTACTCAATGTACAGCCTTCTTGGAAGACCTGTTGAGTTGAGAATATTTACATTGAAAACAGTTTTACTGATTGCTCTGACCTAAGCAAGAAGAGTATCTGAGTTTCAAGCTCTTGTGATGAGTCATGGTTATCTCATTTTCCACAGACACAGGATTTCTTTGAAAACAAATCCTTTGTTTGTGCCTAAAGTGTTAGCCAAGATTACTTTAAGCCAAATTATCCATCTCCCTGTTTTTTCCAGAATCCTAAAATGAGGAAAAATGAATACTTCATACCTTGGATTTCCACAGAAAACTACAGTACCATCTTGGCAGAACAAAATCTTTCACAACTTTCTGTCAGTTGTTCATTCATTGTAAAGATAAGGGGGAATCTGTGTTGGACTATTTCTAAATGGCTGTCTGAGGCTGTTACCTTTTTATAATTTCCACCACAACAAAACTATTCCATACTGGGTCGAGTCACACATTACTAGGGCCTTATCTTCATCTGAGGCTTTTTGGAAAGGGTTGAACTTTACAAGTATTATAGAAGCAACAACTGTACATACCTTTACAAAAAAAGACTACAAGCTAGATTCCTTCTCCATTTGTAAGTTAGGCTTTCTTAGGATTAGGGGCTGCCTGGGCCCTTCCACATTCCAGTTATTCTAAGATTTAGTTACCTAAGTTTATTGTTTAGGCTACTGCAGCAGTGATCAATATGATGGAAAAAGTGAAGTTGTGTAAGTAAACTCACCATAGTGGTAGATGTTTGAATGATCACTGCCTCATTAGCCACTTGCTCCCTCCATCCCTTCTTGTTTTAGGTTTTTTTTTTTTTTTTTGTAATGCCAGGATGTGGCGTTTTTCCCCTAGGAATTCCCTTTTGGGGCTTAGCCTCCCTCTGTCATTTAGCATGAAATCTATGAAGGGCTTGGTGCCCAAACCTATCTTTTTTGCAGCTCAGATTAAGCTGTCTGATGGTTTGGGGGCATCAAAGGTCCCTGGAAGCTGTCTGGCTGTCATTTCCTTAGCAGGATATAACTGACGTACCTTAGGATACTCTAACATCTACTGTTATGGTAGAGTTTCTTACACAACTATACTTTCATCAGTCTCACTGCTGAAATAGACTTTTGGCTATTGGGTTGTGACCTACATAGAACACATCAGATGCCATCTTCAGAAAGCTCTGGCTCCCACCCACACCTTCACTCTGACTAGTGATTGGCCAGCCCTGTAGAGGGAAATCAGCAGTTAGAGTGAAGCTTTCCCTAGTACTTAGTTGCATCCTTGAGAAGAAGCAATGTAGAGGATTCATAGGGGCAGCAGGTGGCTTCTAGTTTCATTTCTGGCAGGTAAGTCCTCAGTGAGAAATCCTTTCACACCATTTTGTTGCCCTTTAAAAAAAATGTAGTTTTTTATTTATGGGGTTTTAAGTGGTAATTTCCCTTTAAGAAACCTGGTATTCTTTTGAATATTGGAAGTTACCTATCAGAGACTGCTATTTTTAGCTCGTAAATAATTTGAGGGCTATTCTTATGTGAAAATGTACTGCATGTGTAAACTTTGATATATATTTTTAGAAAAGTTACTGTCAGGAAGTATTTTAAGCGGGTAAGAAGCATTATGGTGTATGTCGGTGTTTTTGTAGACTTTGTGGCATTTTTTTCTGATAGTGTGCTTTTTCAAAAAAATGTTTTTATTTGATTTTAACTAAACAGATTGATCTTGACAGTAAGTGTATTTTGAAATTTGTGAATTTGTGAGCATAAAAAATATGAACAAGAGCAAACAAGAACAACTATTTACAAGAGTGTTTAGTAACAATGAAGAATCTCAAAAATTCCTATACATTACAATTGATATGAGTATAGATCAATGGCGGCTGGTGACTTCAAATCAAAGGGGGGCTGCAAGAGACAGCTGAATGGGTGGGATCAATGGGAAGGGGTGTGGCCAACTAGAACGGGGAGGAGCTATGCTCAAAACCACAACAACTAACTAAATACACTGCCCTGGGTGCCAAACCATCATTATGAGAGTCCAATCAAGACAAAATGAAGTGTAGAAGAATAAAAATATTTCAATGCATTGGCTGCATGACAGCTTACTTAATATCTAGATGGAAACAAAAAGGTTGTGAGGCATGAAAAAATAAATTACTTTTTAAATACATTAATGGAATGCCAGTCAAAATCAAGCAGCACTCAACTCAAGCCACTTCTTGCACTCAGTTCTAATTATAATTTATATTCAGCTTTATTGAAGTACCAAGTAACATGCTGAAAGTAGAAATGTCTGATGCCCCCACTTGTAAAAATGTTTCTTATCCAAAAAAAGAACTGCTGCCTGACAACTATCTACTTGTTTCATGGGGAAAACATGATCAAAGTAAAAATGAAAAGCAAACAAGAAATAAGCTCAAGATACATTGCTTAAAAGGATTACTGTACAGGTTATGGACCACACAATTGGCATTCTGTTTAGTTTACGGGTAAAGCCCGCAGAGATGACTGGAAGTCTCCAAGTGTAATGAGCTTCTTAAAATAATGTAATCTGTCCTTTATTATAAATACTGTCATATGCATTTCAGTACCCAAGGCTTATACATTATCTAGTTAAGTATTCTCTACATGGCAACAACAGAAAGGCTTTCAATGTTGGCGATTCTTTAACAGCATGCTTATTAAAGCTTACTTGCATCTTACAATCTCAGCCAAGCTTACCTGATGGTCATTAAAGTATTGCTACTTAAACACAGATCAACAGGCACTTTGAGTAATAAGCATAAATCAACAGTACAAAAAATATGACAGAAACCAGAACATTCTGCAAAAATCAAGGACAGATGAAAAGCCACTCTAGTACTTGTGTCTAACTTGGATAGGGGGGATACTCTGCACATTTACACTGCATAACTACTCCTTGCCTTGCTTTGACACATCCAGAGTCACTACATGGGGGAGTGGAGTACAAGAAGTATATCACAATTTGAAATGTCTCTGGCTGACTGTGATGGCCCTGACACATTTGTCATACCTCTCAACCTCAGAGCAAGAAATCTGGACAAAGCCATACAAAGAAGTGGGACAAAGGCCCAAAAATAAGGACAATTTTTAAATATTGCTCTTATAAACTTAGAAAGATAATAGAATAGGTCTTGCATTAGTATGAATTTTCTGAATGGTATGAAATCTGAAACTCAAATGTCTGTCATTATTTTCTAACTTCAGTCTTTAATGATTTTTCACTAATTTGCCAAAAAAACACAATTTTGCCAAAAAAAACACAATTTTATGAAAAATGGACCAAAAATGTGATGTAAAAATATAAAATAGCCACACAATACAGCTGGGAACCTGTCAAAGAAGGGACACTTTAATATTAGTACTGCTAACTTGAGCAGCTGACAAAATAAAACAATCTACATGCATTTCTGAAATAAAAGTAATATATAACTCTGATTATTACAGTTATTTCTTAATTGTAAACCCTCCATGTTTTCTTCCAAAATTGCTATTTTGCGGAGGGAATATTAGGGGGAAGAGCAACATTTTGAGCCAAAATCAGGGACAGTTGAGAGATTTGGCTATGCCTAATTCTATAAAGCAATTTATTTGCATGTACCTCTCAACCTGTTAATGCAATAAATCTGGACAAGGCCAAATATATTGGGGGAACATATAAACAGTATTAAAATTGCTCTTGTATAAACTGAGACAGTTGATAGAACAGGTCTTACTTTAGCATGCATTTTTCTGAAGGTTATGAAGTCTGAAACTCAGTGTGTCATTATTTAGTGACTTAATTCCTAAATGATTTGCCAGAAAACCACAAATTTTATGAGGAACAAACCAAAAATAAGAAGCAAAAATCTATTCATTCTTTGAAAATCTGTGCAGTTGGGAGGTATAGTTCAGCTGGGGCTGTCTTTAAGTTTGCCGCCCTTCCCCCTCACAAAATCATGGTCGAATGGAGCCTCCCCCTGCAGCCATTCCAATGATCCATTACTTGGTTATTTCGCTCCATTTACCATAAATACTAATGTGCATACTGATTTACTTCTATGATGATTTGGACTTCATTTGAAAGTTTTATTTTGCATTTTACAGCACAAACACTAAGAAATCTGCTAAACAAACTTAGCATTAAAACTTCTCTGCCCTTGAAACTCACATTCATTGAAACAGCATTGAAACCCACAGTCAAAGAAAATACATTTTACCAGTGGCAGAACTGTCCAATTCAGAACATCTTTCCAGTAAACAATGAAACAAAATGCATGCACCCATAATGACAATACTGCCCAGTTCAGAACATTTCCATCATAAAAGTCTAATCAAACTTCTACAGTCCACCATTATCAGTAAATATGCACAATTCTACAGTCCACCATTATCAGTAAATATGCACAATCTCTGAAGAAGTAAAAAAGTCATCAAAATAATTCCACATTGAATAAATCTGTAACTAATGAAGAGGCTGCTGCTAGCAAACACCTTTATATTTCATGGTTTCATCAAAAAATAGTGTCTGATGCCCCTGAGGAATAAATTACCTATATTACATTAAAAATGATAAGCTAGTAATATTGCAATAGGAAATGGATAGCAAACCGATAACAGGCTCATAGTTAGTATCTTAACTTTTTCAGTACGGCAGCATTCACCCCTTGTGGGAATAGAATCAACAACCTTCTGCATCAAAAGCAAGTACACAACCTGTTGTGCTATTAACAATGCAAGATGACTTAGCATAAGCAGCACTAAACTTCTCTTCCCCTGCAGCTCTCAGCTCCTTGTAAAATCTACTCAATACTCAACTGCATCTCAACTTCGCAACACAAGAAATCTGGAAAAAGCCACATTTATTGGGGGGGGGGGGTCAAAAGCCCAAAAAACAGGGGCACATTAAACATTGCTTGTATAATCTTGGAAAGTTGCTAGAATAAAATGCTGTGTTACCACCATAAATTTTACTGCCAAGGTCCCTGTGCAAAAGAGTCAGAGCAACATACCACTATGCCAAATCAGCTGCTTTGTGAAAGAAAAATTCTGTGTTACCACCATACATTTTACTACCAATGTCCCTGTGCAAAACAGTAAGAGCAACATACCCCTATGCCAAATCACCTGCTTTGGGAAAGAAAATGCTGTGTTACTACCATACATTTTACTGCCAAGGTCCCTGCGCAAAACAGTCAGAGCAACATACCACTACGCCAAATCAGCTGCTTTGTGAAAGAGTGGAAGACTGAAACTTAAATGGCTGTCATTTAATGAATTCAGTTCTCACCATAGCTGTCAACCTCTTAGCACAAAACACCTGGAGAAACCCAGTAATGAGGGAATACAGCCCTCAAACATATTCAGTGAATTCAGTCCTTGCCATAGCTGTCAACCTTAGCACAAAAAACCTGGACAAAGCCAATAATGGGGTAATACAGTCCCAAAAATAAGGACAAATTTCAAATATTCATCTTATAAACTTAGAAAATTGCTAGAATAAAAGGTTGTGTTACTATGTATTTTCTGAAGAATATGAAGTCTGAAATTCAAATGCCTGTCAATTTTACTTCTGACGGAGCAAAAACAATTTTCAGCAAAGGCCCAGGGAGAAATACTGCAGACACATGTCTTTGTAAAATGGCAGGACACCAGAGCAAATCCACACAAACACAGGGATGAGATGCCGACTCCACACAAAAGGCACCCCAGCCAAGAATCAAGCCAGAAAACCTAGAGCTGTGAGGCAACAATGCTACCACTGCACCATCAAATATGTAAGAAATTAAACATTCAGAAACCTGAAGTCTGAAATTTTTAATTTTATTTAACATTTGTTAATCAGGACAGTCTGACTTGGAACAAAAAACAATTTTCATCAGAGGCCCAGGAAGAAATAATGCAGACATGTCTTTGTAACATGGGAAGACACAAACACCAGGAGAAGATGCAGACCCCACAGAGAAGGCACCCCAGCCAAGAATCAAACCTGAGAACCTGCAGCTGTGAGGCAACAATGCTACCACTGCATCATCAAATATCAAACATTACAGCATTTAGAAATCACAGATATTATGAGGAACAGATCAGATCAAATATGAGGCAAAAATCTGCAATTTGTTTTACAAATGGTGGTGGGTAGAGAATTCAAGTCCTTAACACCTGCATACAAGGTATAGGGTTCAAGCCTGAGGTATTCCCTACCACACCACCATGATTTTGTTCTAGCCACCAGTATATAACAACTGGGGCATTTTCGCACACACACACACACACACACACACACACACACACACACACACACACACACACACACACACACACACACATTTAGTCATGAACCCTTTCCTTCAGTCCATTTTTCCTTGATAAAATTGTAATCTTGTTAATAATTTATGCCACATTTTTATTAGAACTGTGACTTTAGTGTGCTACATCCAATTCAGTGCCATATTTCTCCCATGCATATTGCACAACTTTAACAAATATTCCACAGAATTATTAGTTTTGACCATTCATAAAGCCAAGATTATAAAGGGACCTGGTAAGGGTAAGATGAGCAGGGTGTCACTTTAGAATTTACAAAGCAATTTAAAAGGATAAACTTTCTTATGTTATAATGCGATAAACTTTTGTTTCATTTCATTATATCCAAGCACAGAGCAACAAATGTTCCCCAATGAAACACAATGTTAAAAAGCATGCAGTCAAATTAGGCAATACTCTTTGATCCAATCCAAAAAAGAAATCCAATGTATCACGGAAGACTAAAAAAACAGGCAGTTTATTAGAGTAAACGTCACTCTAATAAACGTTTACTCTAATAAACTGCCTGTTTTTTTAGTCTTCCGTGATACATTGGATTTCTTTTTTGGATTTAGTCTGTTCCTCGTATCCAGTTTGTCTCTTAATACTCTTTGATCCAAAATAATAAAGCAATACAAAATATCAATGATTTTTTGCAGGAAGGTTAAGGTCCTGTACATTCCTCTGAGACCAATAATTTAACTATACTCACTTAATTGTTATACAATCACGGAGAAGGGACAAAATTACATGCAATGACTTTTTTTCTCTTTTCCATCACAGATTGCAATGCAGTCATAGATCAAACAGCATCAACACTGAATAATTACTGATTAAAAAAAAAAAAACTACTATAGAGGGTAAACAGGTCAACTGTACCGAACACAAGCTGTTTGAGGAGATGATTAGAAGGCACATATATTGCAGTAATGAAGTACGTACCAGCGGGTCAACTCCATAACACTGACATTTTATATACACAAATGCAAAAATGTAGTCTTATGCATTTACACAAGTACATATACACACACACACACACACACACACACACACATACACACATACACACACTTTGCCTCTCTTACCTTCCATGCAATGTAGATCCCATCCCTTCGTTCCATAGCTGGGCCATTGCATACATCCCTTCGTTCCATAGCTGTCCGCGATCCATATAGCTGGGCCATTACATACATCCCATAGCTGGTGCGTTCGAGCACATCCCCGCGAGATCCCCGACGAGACTTACCATTACATCCCCGCGAGATCTCCAGCCTGCCTGCCGTCGTTGCAGTCCGGGTCCAATCTGTTCCCAGCGACAATCTATGCAGTTAAAACTGCATAGACTTCTGGGAGCTCTGATGTTCTTCATTCCACATTGCTGCAGTCCTAACACTTGGGTAGTCCGCTGTCCAGTCGGCCCGAATACCAAAGTATATGGCTGACGTCGGTCAGGGCGCATTAGACTGACGTCAGTACGTCAGGGTACTAATGCGCATGACCGACGCCATATCCTCAGTCTTTTTTGCCGCATGGTCCGATGCAGAAGCAATTTTGCGAGTGCAGGTTGGCGTTCTGAAAGTTTCTGAAGCCAGAGTTTCAGACCGAATCAAAGTTGGCTAAGTACCCGTTGGGAATATTTTGGTTTTTCTTGCCTCAGTATTTAACCGGATGTCAGAAAAAGTGAATAACTGTATTTCTTGTGGGAAACAGATACCTCATAGGGATTACCATACTTTGTGTATACCTTGTTTAGGGCCTGAGCACGACGTTGTTGGATGCCGCTCTTGTGCTAGATTTAACAAACGCACTATTAAGAGAAGGTTAGACTGTGCCAGGTTAGTGTTTGGAAAGCGTTGTAATTATAAAATGCCGTCGGATGCTCCGGCGCCGGCTTCGACTAAAAAGCGCAAGGACAAAACAGCAAAGCCTAGAGTGGAGGAACCGACAGTCCCAGGCGTCGGTTCTTTAGAGGCTCAGTGGAGCGGAGGTTTTGCCAGGTGTTTCTTTGGAGTCTCAGGGAGAGACTTTACTGTTACAGGGTGTATCCTCTCAGGAAGTAGGCCAGGCTGAGGGGCTTCTCAGGTGGCTGTTCTTCCCTCTCTTCCTAAGGTGGTCAGAGCCTCCCTTCTGTTTCCAAGGCTTCTTTGAGGGGCAGGCCGAGTTTTGCTTCAGTGGGGTTTCTCCTAGTACTTCAGGGTCTTTGCCTAAGAAACATATGCTTAAAATGGCAGAGGATTTGATTACTATGATAAGGGGTTCTATGCCCCCTCCTGATAAGAGGCCTAGGGTGGAGTCTGAGTTTGAGAGTCTTGAGCAATGCTCGGAGGCTTCTGAGTCTTCAGCTGAAGACTTGCAGGAGTACCCTCCTTATTCTGATTCTGATGTGGATGATTCTACTCCTTCAGCTTCCCTCCTGAGGATTTTTCATTTTCAGAGACTCTGCATTCCATGAGGGAGCATTTTAAATGGGAAGGTCAAGATTTCTCTGATTCCAGGAAAAGGCTTAGGGAATTCTTGTTTTTACCCCAGCACAGGCCTTTAGCTATACCTCCTGTTTTGAATGTAGTGGAAGATGTGTTTGCAGAGGCTTCCCTGAATCCGGATTCTTTGCCTCCTGCCCCAGTTAAACCGGATAGGTATTATAGGGTGCCTGAAGCTCATAAGTATCTTTTTAAGAGTCCTAGGGCAGACCCGGAAACTATCTCTCAGGGGCCTAAAGGTGTGAAGGCCTCAGTTGTTAAAAATCCTGTCCCTCTTGATAAAGAGGCAAGGGCTTTGGATAGATGGGGAAAGAAAGTGTATACTTCTTCCACTTTAGCCATGAGGGCGTTGAATTGTCAGTTTCACATGTTAAAATATCAGAATTACCTTCTTTCACAGTTGAAATCTAAGGTGGATGCTCTGGCGGAAGGTATTGAGTGTAAAGAGTTGCAGGATTTAGTTTATGTGTCTGAACAAGTGGGTAAACATTCCTTGCAATGTGGTTTTGATGCTGTGCAGGCCTCCTCCAGGGTGGCTGCCACTGGTTCTGTTCTTCGTAGGCACGCCTGGTTGAGAGATCAGAACTTAGCTGAGCATGTTAAGACAAGGATTTTGGATGCTCCTTTACAGTCTGATGTGTTGTTTGGTTCGCCTGTGGAAGCAGTTTTAAAGAAGATGGAGGACAAGGCTAAGTCTATGCAAACTGTTAAGGATTTTTTGCAGGTGCAGCCTCCAAAGTTTAGTAGAAATTGGCCTGCTAAGGGATGGACTTATCCTGCTTATGATTCCCAGTCTAGGGGTAGGTCTAGACGTGGTACCGGGAGAGCTCAAGGTGCTTTTAGGCCTAGGGCAGGGAGTTCACCTGCTCAGACTTCTGGTGAGGGCAGGGGTCAGTCCTTTCGTAAGCAGACCCAATGACCTGCCTTTTCAGCTGCCAGTACCTTCTCGCCTGGCGGCACCTCTAGGAGGAAGACTGTCTCTTTTCAAAGAAAATTGGGATTTAATTACCCAAGACAAATGGGTTCTGGATATCATTCACCACGATTACAGGTTTTATTTCCATACCTTGCCTCCTTTCAAAGGCATGCCAGACGTTCCTCCTCTACAAAGGCAAGAGGCTCACAAGCAAATTTCTCAGTTACTCCAAATAGGGGCCATTCAGCCGGTTCCTGTGCCAGAAAGGGGCCTAGGATTTTATTCTCGCCTGTTCCTAGTACCAAAGAAGGGGAACACGTGGAGACCAATTTTGGATTTATCTATCCTCAACACTTATCGGGACATTCCCAAGTTCAAAATGTTGACGTTACAACAACTTTTACCTCTGCTGGGCAAAGATCACTGGATGGTAACTTTAGATCTCAAGGAAGCTTACCTTCATGTGCCTATAAGACTAAGTTGCAGAAAGTATCTGCGTTTCGAGCTGGAAATTCTCATTATCAGTTCTCTGCATTGCCCTTTGGCTTATCTACTGCCCAGAGTATTCACAAAGGTTCTGGCTCCAGTGATAGCTTACTTCAGGCTAAAAGGAATTCAAATCTATCCTTACTTGGACGATTGCCTGATTCTGGCTCAAGAAAAGGAAGACCTTCTACAGCATTTGGAATATGTCATAGCAGTGCTAAGATGCCTAGGGTATTCTGTGAACGAAATAAAGTCCAGTCTAGTACCCTCTCAAGACATGTGCTTTCTGGGTGTGAGACTGAATACAGCAGCCCAGATGGCCTTTTTAACCCCGGACAAACAAAAGAATCTTTCCAGTTACTTCCATCAACTATCTCTTCAGTCCGGGCTGACTGCAAGGACAGTCCTTCAAGCCTTAGGGTTCATGGCATCTTGTATTCTGGTGCTTCCCAATGCCAAACTGCATATGAGGAAGCTACAATGGTATCTCAAAAATGTGTGGACACAGCACTGCCAGCATTTGGACACTGTCATTCAAATAATACCTTGCATTCAAAAGGAATTTTTGTGGTGGGCTCAGGAATGTCACCTAAACAAGGGACTCTCTGTGACCCGGCCAGAGGCGAGTCAAATTCTAACGACAGATGCCTCAGACATTGCTTGGGGAGCTCATCTCAATGGAAAGTGGATACAAGACAAGTGGCCTGCCAGACTACAGCATCTACATATCAACATGAAGGAGATGTTAGCAGTCCAGTTTGCATTAATGGCTTTCAAGGAGTTACTTCTTCCAGGGCAGGTGTTGATTCTAACAGACAACACAACTGTCATGTGGTACATCAACAAACAAGGGGGAACACATTCTTACCCATTGTGCAGGCAAGCAATGATTTTATGGGAGACTGCGCTAAGCTTGCAACTAACTCTTCAGGCAAGGTTTCTGCCGGAAGCACAGAACTCCTTAGCAGATGTGTTAAGCAGACAAATCATGGATCCCCACGAGTGGAAACTGGATCTTCATGTATTTCAAAAGTTGACAGTGTCCTGGGGAACTCCAGACATAGATCTGTTCGCTTCTCCACTAAACCACCAGCTGCCAAAGTTTTGCACAAAGAGGTTTCATCACACAGCTTGGAAAGTGGATGCTCTTTCTTTCAGTTGTAAAAATCTTCATGTGTATGCGTTTCCACCTCTGCCTCTTCTTCCAAAGGTGCTTCTAAAGGTCAGACAAGACAAGCCAAGGATGATTTTAATAGCTCCAGATTGGCCTCGGCAGCACTGGTACCCATTACTGAGGAGTCTGGTAAAGAAGCCTCCATGGCCTTTACCCTTGATTCCACATCTGTTGTCTCAGAAGGACGGTCGTCTGCTCAATATCAAGCTTCACTCTCTTCATCTAACAGCCTGGCATATTCTGTTTTGAAAGACAGCAGGTCTCAACTTCCTCCACAAGTTTTAAATGTGATTATGGAAGCCAGAAGACCTAGTACAAGGAAAGTGTATGCAGAAAAATGGAAGAGATTTTTATTTTGGACTGCAGCAAAGAATTTGGAGATTTCAGAGCCTAATTTGAGTGTGGCTCTTCAATATCTTACTGAGTTATTGGACAAAGGTTTGTCTTTCTCTTCCATTAAGATTCATGCTGCAGCAATTTCAGCTCACTATGATTGTGACCCACCTTTGTTTTCACATCCTTTGTTCAAGCAATTTCTTAGAGGGGCAAAGAATATAAGACCCCACGTAGAGCTCCTACTCCTGCTTGGGATCTCAATTTTGTGTTGGAGAAACTTACTCTACAACCTTTTGAGCCTGCAGCTACTGCTGAACTGAAATACTTGTCATGGAAGACTGCTTTTTGTTGGCCATTACTTCTGCAAGAAGGGTTTCTGAGTTACAGGCCCTTATGGCGGTTGAGCCTTTTGATTTTTCATAAGGATAGGGTATCATTACGTACTAATCCTTCCTTTATGCCTAAAGTGGTTTCTAGTGTGGCTTTAAACCAAACTATTCATTTGCCTACGTTTTATGCAGATCCCCAAAATAAAGGGGAAAAGATTTTGCACACTTTAGATGTACACAGGCAATTCGTTATTATTTGAGCAGGACTAAGGATTTTAGGCAGTCTCAGCAGTTGTTTGTTTCTTTTGCTTTGAGTTCTCAGGGCAAGCCTGTGTCAAAACAAACTATTTCTAGGTGGATTGGGTTTTGTATTGCATTTTGTTATTCCCATCATGGCAAGGAGATTCCAGCTGGGATTAGGCCTCATTCCACTAGGGCTACTGCCACTTCAACAGCTTTTCTAAGGGGGGTGGCAACTAAGGATATTTTGGAGGCAGCTACTTGGAGTTCAGTGCATACTTTCTCTAAGCATTACCACCTTCCTCTCTACTCTAAATCTAGGGCTGGTTTTGCCACAGCTATTTTGCAAGGCATGTTGACAGCTCCTGCTTCTTTATGATTTGCCAGCCTCCCTTACCTCTGCTTTGGGATTCTACCCAAGTGTTAGGACTGCAGCAATGTGGAATGAAGAACATAGTACAGTTTTGTACCTACCATAAATGTAGATGTTCGAGGATCCACATTGCTGCAGTCCAATTTACCCTCCCTCCTTCCCCTCTGTGTTTAGGGGTGGTTGTGTAGGTGAGGTTATATTCTGCTAATTTTGTATATTTTGTATATATATATATATATATTTTGGTGCAGATATGTTGGGAGTTTTTGGTTTTTGGCCTTATCTTTTCAGGGTCTTCTGACATCTGGGGCAAGAAAAGACTGAGGATATGGCGTCGGTCATGCGCATTAGTACCCTGACGTACTGACGTCAGTCTAATGCGCCCTGACCGACGTCAGCCATATACTTTGGTATTCGGGCCGACTGGACAGCGGACTACCCAAGTGTTAGGACTGCAGCAATGTGGATCCTCGAACATCTACATTTATGGTAGGTACAAAACTGTACTTTCTTACATGTTTCCCAGTCCGGACTGCTGCTGAGACAGTCTGCGCATGCACTAGACTGTCTCAGCAGCAGTCTGGACTAGTGCACATGCTCGAAAGTCCGCGATTTTTTTTATCTTTTCTTTTTCTTTTATTTTCTTTATTTTACAGCTGAGGGGGCTGCAGTCCGGCAGTCCAATAGCACGGGCCGCCCTGGTATAGATATTTTTGTTTATCACGCAGTTCCTTTAAATTTAACACCAAACAAGATGCAGCAAGGATAAATGAGCTGTTGGTCAAACAGTTCAAAAGTATTTCACAAAACATCCAACAGACCAAACAATGTTGTAGGAAGTCACAACTTCAGTACTGTTTACAAGCTGGAATATCTTTTATTCATGAGGTAAGCTCTTTCATGGTGTCACCACCACTTCTTCAGACCATAACAGAGAACAGTATTTCACAAGACATATATATATATATATATATATATATATATATATATATATATATATATATATATACTCTCCAGTTAATTCAAATAGACCAATAACACGCTTCAATGCATTTGACTTTCTTAAAGACATACAAACACTAAATTGCCATATTACAATATTCTATAAGTAAAATCGCTTGAATGTTACTTCATTCATCACTACACAAGTTAAAAACAAGAACATTTCCTTTCATAAAAGCTAAAAAATACATAAAAAATACATCTAATAAAAAATGCATGAAGACTATACCTAGCAGAAAAAAAAAAAAATATATATATATATATATATATATACTACTTAAAAAGTCCCTTTTCATCAGAATCTAACAAAAAATACATGGAGAATGTACCTAACAGAGAAATATGTGGTGTTATCTCAAAAAAAACATTCATTTCTCACACACTTACTGAAGCATGAAATAGAACTATCTAAAAAGTTTCCTATTCTTCAGAATAGGTCTTATAGGGATTCTGTCATTGAGTCCTTTTCCTCTGTCTGCTTTTAGCCTAATTAGCCACCTAATTGCTGAGGTTTCAGTATAGTTGGATATATCCCCCCCCTCTTTCATTTTCCTTTATTTCTTCTATTGCTAAGAATCTGAATGTGTGCTGTTGCCCCTCCTGACTAACATGTTTCGCCAGCGCATTAGTAAGGGTCCCTTTCCTAATGTTATTTATATGTTCCCTTATTCTATACCTAAATTTTCTATTTGTTTTTCCCACATAATATGCTGAGCAGACATTGCATACTGCCAAATAGACTATATTCATTGAGTTGCAATCAGCTGACACTTAAAAGGACAATGTTCGTCTTGTGTCAGGATGATGAAAATTGTTAGCAGTGTCTATATAACAACACTGATTACATGCTTTACAGGTACTGGTACATTTTCTACTATTGTTCCTCATTGTTGTTCCCCTTGGATAACATAGCATCCTCTTTAAAGTTTTTCTGCACTTGAAAAGAAAATTCGGTTTATCACCTACTATATTCCTGAGTTCATGGTCTGATGCTAAAATAGGCCAATGTTTCCTTATTACATCAGTTACTATGTGTATTTCTAGTATAGTATGTTGGTACTCTTACCCCTGTGTTCACCTTACTTTTCAATGAAACTGTTCTATCTAAAGTCGTTCTAGATGAAAAATAGGGTTTACCTATATTCTTTCTCCATTCACCAGCCCCTTCTAATATTCCTTCCGTATGTGAGTCATTATAGCCCCTCCTTGACAACCTTTCCTTAAATTCAGTGAGTTCACATTTAAAATATTCATCCTTGGCAGTTAACCTTGATGTCATTAATGCCCCTTAACTACATTTCTAAAGATATGCTGGGGGTGCATACTATGTACTCTAGCTGAGAATTCACCCTCTGCATTGCACATTATTTTGACATCTAAAAAATCCAACTCATCATAAGAACTTTGGATGGAGAATTTTAAAAAGTGAGTGCTTTGATTAATATATGTATGGAAGGTGGTTAACATATTTCTATCACCTTGCCATAACATAAAAAAGTTGTCTACAAAGCGCCTATAAAATCTCAATTGTGGCCAGTTGTCATTATTCAAAACATATTTATTCTCCCAATTGGCCATCACTATGTTGGCATAACTATTTGCTGATGGTGTGCCCATCGCCACCCCATCTTTCTGCAAGGATAACTGATGTTCAAATAACATAACATTATTGCTCAAAATCAATTCCATGAGATGGCAAATCAAGTCAATCTTTACATGCTTCTCACCACTTTCATTGATTAGATATTCCCTTAGATATTCCCTTAAATATTCAACTCCCTCTTTGTTGGGAATTGAAGTAAAAAGTGAGTGAACATCCAAGGTTACTAGTAACATTCTGTGGGTACCTTTCTCTAACTCTAAAAATCCAAAAAGGTCTTCTAGAAAATGTTGGGAGTCTCTCAATATGTATTTGTTTTTATTAACAATCTGCCTCAACTGCTTCTCCACAAATATCGATATGGGTTGTGTGCTCCATCCATCCCCAGACACGATTGGTCTCATGAGAGGCTCTATTGAATTTTATGGACATTTGGTAGACCATGTATGCTAGGTGTTCTCGGGTGTTCCACTTTGAAATAATTATATAAATCTAATGTAATTTCATTATTCAAAATGTTCTCATATAGGATTTCATCCATTCTCCTCAGTTCCTTTAAATTTGTCCACATGTTATAGTAGGAGGTGATTCTTGTAGATCTTTATTTAATGCTGATAATTTCCAGATGCCATTCTTCTGTTGCAGTATTTGTGAATTCTTTGAAAGAGGGTGTAGTTTCATTCTTCCAATTCTTTGTTATAACTTTCCTCACAATTGCTAAAATGGACCATAGAAGAGAGTACTTCATTCTTTTTACACAAATAGGAATAGGGGTATTAAAAAGAATTAATGACTTAGATAAAACAAAATTGTACCCAAATAATGCCTGTAAAGAAGGTAAATGTTGTTCCAATAAAGTGTAATGTTGACAATTTGTTTTAAGCTCCTGTTTACATCTCCAACAAACTTGCTTCATTTTGAACATTAATTCAGTTTTATGAGGTATGAGAAAAGATCTGTGCAAGAATTTCCAAGTAAAAAATTTCCATCTAAGAGAAGGTGTCTGTTTAGAAGATAATAAAAATTATTTTTTATCCTCTTCATCTGGAGGTCTGTTATTAATGTGAGTAAAATTGTTCCAATAATTGTCATTGCAGCTTTGTTTCTTTCCTCACCACTCTAAATAATTTGGATAAAAAGACCCTCTCCCAGGGTGTTTTATTGTATTAATAATATTAAAAAAAGCAATTCATTTTGGAATAAAATCTCTTACCCTTGGTTGCATTAACTTAATTTTACCTTCTGCATATTGTCTGCAAGCTTGTACATACGACTGCATATATTTGCTTAAGTCATATTTACTTAAGAAATAATCAACAGAATGCAGTTTTTCATTATTCATTAGTTGAAACTAATATATCGGATGTTTTTCTTTAAATGTAATTATTGTGTCTAACTTTGAAGTGAAAGTTTTATTTTGAGTGTATGCTATAGGGAAAAGAAGAAAAATCCATGTCTTATATGTTGGATTTCTATAAAAATTAAGTTTCTAAAGGTATTAAATATAGTAGAAATAAAATAAAAGTCAGCTGTCTGGCGACTTCTTTCTGAAAAGTAACTTTTAGCAACCAGTGTAAACTGTTGTGTAGTACAAGATTATTATTACAGTTTGTTTAAGTTTTATGAAAAGGCATCCTAAAAATGTTTTCCACCTAGCTGTGTAAATATTATATCTGAAGTAGTTAACTTCATTTATCTGCAAACTGTGGGTATTTGGATCCATATCGGATCTGAGCCGGCAACATTTTATCAAGCATCTGCTCCAAGTTTCTCCCTTACCCATAATCCCTCACCTTTTTTACCTTCCCTCAGATCTCGTTTGTTGCTTCATGCTTACGCATCGTGGTCTCTATAGCTCCAAGTTGGGTAGTGTAAGTGGAACTTTTGATTCTTTAGTTAGTGTGTGAGAGGAGTAGTTGTTTGTGATAGCCCTTCCTCCCCTTTGTACTGTTGTCAGTTTGTTAAAAAAAAAAAAAAAGTAGTTAGAAAGTTTGTGTCTCTTTCTTGAATAGAATAGGCCTAGCCAACCCCTGAGTGTGTGTGTGTGTCTAGTTTAGCGTTTGGCTCAGTGGAGTGTATTATGGCTGACCTGCCTATACCAATATTTAGGAAATGCGGCCACAAGCTTTCACCGGCTGATGGCCACACTCGGTGTGTTATTTGCCTTGGCGTTCCCCATCTTAGTTTGCCATGTGCAGTGTGTGCAGAGTTCAGCCCCAGAGCCTTTAAAGAAAGGAAGGCGAAACTGGTAGCCAAGGGCCTGCTACCAGTTTCTGCCTTAGAGACGACGGCCTCGACATTGGCTCCTGCAGCCAACCAACCCCCCCTCAGGCTGGGACTCAACCTCCCTCTAAGCCTGCTGTGGCAGGGACAAAAGCTGCAGATAAGGACAAAAAAGAGAGAGAGAGAAAAAGGTAGAGAGGCACCACAAGCGATCTCCTGAGCGGGAGCCTTTTCCCAGTCCACCTGTGAAAGTTGTTAGGACCAATTCTCCTTGGCTCCATTCCCCAAGGTTCTCCCTGGATCCGACAGAGCCCTTGGATCGGAGGCCTTCTTCAAGGTCGTCTCATAGGGCCAGATCCGAGTCGGTCACCTCCTCGAGGTCGACTTGGAGTCTATTGGAGCTTGACGTGGACAGAATGATGCGTAGATTCATTCGGACCCAAATCTAAATGGGAGTCTTGCCAGGCCCCTCTCTGGCCGGAGAGGGGACGTCTATGCCCTTCTTATGTCCTATCTCTTCTTTCCCGATCCGACCATCGGTCTCGGGGTTTATGGATCCGAGGATCTGGGGGTTCGGCGCCAACGGTTCCTCCAGCCTCGACACCGGCCATTACCTTGAGTTCCTCGGATCAGACTTGTTCAGATCCGAGCAACTCTCGGGGCCGAGAGCAGGGAGCCGGATCCGAGGGAACGGAGATGTCTTCGGCTCCGACTTTGTCAGATCCGAGCCGTTCCTTCGGAACCCTGGCTACCTTGGCCTTGGCCCCGATCCTCACGACGGAGCCGGGGAGAACTTCTTCCTTGTTGGTTGCCAGGGAGGTGCACTCTCCTTCAGCCTTCAGCATGGTGGAGAGGGTTCTCTCCCAGGGATTGAGACCTCAGCCCATTGCCTTGGACTCCGCCCAGGCTGCCTTGGATTTGGTCATGACGCCCATCAGCTTGTCCCAGGGAAAGCCCATGCCAGCTTACCTCCATGTGGATCCCATTGTGGAACCCCCCATGACTTATGAGTCCTCTTCAGAGAGTCCCACTGAGGAGGCCCCACGTAAGCATTCGTGTAAGAGGAGGCACATGGACTTCCCTGAGTCCCTCACAGAAGATACTGACTTGGATGAAGGTGAGGGTTCCCCCAGGTTACTTCCCGAGGATGTCTCCTTTGCAGACATCATGGAAATCCTCCGCCAGAGGGGAGGTTGGTCAGCCCCAAAACCCTCAATGGATGAATCAGTATTCTTGGAGGCCTTTGGCATGGGCCCATCTACATCCTGGGTGTCCCCCCTTGCAGATCCATTAGTGGATCTTATCAACACACGGGCATGGAAGGAGCCTGACACCATAGAGCCAATACCCAAATGCCCAGACAGGATCCTTTCTCTTCCCACAGACAGACAGGCTTGGTACAAGGGATCCCCTGTGGATGCTATGGTGGTGGCGGCTGCCACCAAGAGAGAACTGGGTCAGGAAAGTTTTTCGGTCCACCTTCCGGACAAATGGTCTAGGGCAGTGGACCACTTTGGGAAGCAAGTTTTTTCATCTGCGATGTTTTCCATACGAGTGCTGAATTATTTGGCACACGTCATTCGACTCCAGCGAGACCTGGTCATGGAATTCGCTGTGTCACCCCCAGAGTCCTTTTCGCCAGAGGACAAGTGGCTGTTCTCGGTGAAAATGTCGCCTCTGAAATCCGTTTCTAACACTTCCATGCATCTTCTTTCACATGCCACGGAAGGAGCGGCTAGAGCGGCTGGGACTGGCGTAGCTATGAGGTGGCACGCCTGGCTCCGACTCTGTCCATTCACGGATCCCTTCAAGGCGTCTTTCATGAATGCTCCCTTTGACGGTTCCTCCCTTTTTGGGAAGACAGTTTGTAACACCTTAGTCCAGAGCGAGAAGGACGGGCAGACTCTCTCTGCCGTCGGAGTCCACTTCTCTAGCCCTCAAAGATCCTTTTCTAAGAAGATGTGATACATAAAATCTCAGTTTTCTCACGACACTCAGGGTAACTCATCCCCTAGAGGCAGAGGGGGACAAGACAGTAGCCGCCTTAGAGGCAGAGGGGGTCTGAGGAACTTTGGGTCGAGGGAGACCTTCTCGGACCGACCCGCGCAGCAACCCTAAGGGGTTGCCTGACTGTCCTACTCTGGAGACAGTCAGGGGAAGATTGTCATTACACCTAATGGCTTGGGAGTCCATCACGATGGACTGTTGGGTTCTCCAAGTAATATCCAGAGGATACTCCATCCCGTTCATCACCCCACCTATATAATCAAAGCGCCTCCCGGATATCCCACCCACTCAAAGGGAGGCCGCAGCGCACAAAATTTCAAAGCTGCTTTACAATCGGGCCATCAAATCATTCCCTCCAAATCAGTCCAGATTAGGCATTTACTCCATGTTCTTTTTAGTGCCAAAAAAGACCGGGGACCTCAGACCCATATTGGACCTGTCTAGCCTGAACCTGTCGGTAGCCAAGCAGAAATTCCGAATGGTCACCTTACAGTCCATCCAACCTTATCTCTGAGGATGCGACTGGATGTGCTTGATAGACCTCCAGGATGCTTACTACCATATCAAGATTTGCAGAAGCTCCAGGAGATTTCTTCGCTTCTGGCTGCGAGCCAATCATTTCCAGTTCAGAGCCCTACCCTTTGGTCTCACCACAGCCCCCAGGGTGTTTACCAAAGTTATGGCAGTAGTACCGGCTCACCTGAGACTTCAGGGAATTCAGGTGTTTCCTTACCTAGACGATTGGCTCCTCGCTGCTACCACCAAGCGTCTACTTTGCATGGCCAGAGACTCCTTCATGCATCTTGCAGTCAATCTAGTAATCACCATCAACATCTCCAAGTCCCATCTAAATCCGACACAGACCTTGGAATTCATAGGGGCATGGTTGGACACTCTGCTATTACAAGTTTTTCTCAGTCAGGACAGGATCCAGAACCTATGGGCCCATGTGTCAGTGATCCTCGGTCCCAGGACACCAGTGGCGAGCGACATTCTCCACGCCCTAGGCTCCATGGCAGCAGCAATTTCAATTCTACAATGTGCGCGCCTTCACATGAGGGTGCCTCAGTGGACCTTGGCAGTTCAGTGGTCTTGGTTAGACCTCCCCATGGACTACCCTATACCGATCAGCAAAGCCTGCAAGACTTCTCTTCTTTGATGGCTCCAATCACCGGAAATCTTGGCAGGTCGTCCATTCTTAACATCTCCAGCCCAAGCCACAATGACCATGGATGCCTCCCAGCTCGGGTAGGGGGGCACTTTTTGGGAAGGACAGTCCAAGGCACATGGTCCCAAACTGAGACCAGATTGCATATCAGTGTTCTGGAGATGAAGGCAGTGCTTTTAGCGTTGCAAGCCTTTCACACTGTTCTCCCCCCGGGGATGATTGCAGTTCAGTTAGACAACATGTCCGCTGTCTGGTACATCAACAAACAAGGAGGGACCAGATCTTACCCTCTCTGCCACGAGGCCATGAGAGTGTGGGAGTGGGCGAGTTCCACCAGTCGGTTTCTGATCGCAATGCACATCCCAGGATGCTCCAACATTTTAGTGGACAGATTGAGTCGGGCTATTCTAATGCCATACGAGTTGTCTTTGAAATGGTCAATAACAGAGATCTTCCTAGCGTGGGGTCACCCTTGCTGTGATGTCTTCGTATCTCCTTCCAACGCGAAGTGCAGCGAGTTTTTCACTCTAATCCCCTCCCCAGGGGACTCCCCTAGAGACGATCTAGTCCATGCCTGGCCTCCTGGGTTACTGTATGCCTTTCCCCCACTACCGCAGAAAGCATACCGACTGGGGTGCAAAGTGATCCTCATTGTCCCATTCTGGACACGTCAAGTGTGGTTCCCCTTCCTCTGGTCTCATGCTTTAACTCCTCCACAGATTCTAGATCCTTGCCCAGATCTCATATCCCATCCCTCTGGCATCAGTCCACCTGACCTGGACAGCCTCAAGCTGACGGCTTGGTTGCTCCAGTTCCCCTTATCGCTAGGACTCCCAGTTTATCATCTTTCATCTTCGGTAAAGAGTATTCTGGTGGCATCCTTCAAAGCTTCCACTAGGAAGGTTTACCACAGCAAATGGAAACGCTTCTCTATTTGGGCTTCTCAGAGAAACATAGATCCATTTACTGCCCTGGTCTTGGAGTTTTTGTCATATATTTTTCAACAAGGGGCTAGTTCCTCCACAGTAAAAGTACAACTGGCAGACATATCTAATTTTCATATTGGCGAAAATTTGAATGCTCTGGCCTCCTTCAGATTGTGCAAGGCCTTTCTAAAAGATACTTTTCTCTTGCGTCCCCCAGTTAAGAATTCCGTCCCCCCTTGGGACCTTACTGTAGTTCTGCAGGCATTGGTGGCACCCCCTTTTGAACCAGCAGCGTCAGTAAACTTAATTCTGTCCTGGAAGACAGCCTTTTTAGTGGCCATTACTTCAGCTGAAAGGGTTTCTGAGATCCAACCTTTGTCTGCCATGCCCCCCTACTTGATTTTTCATAAAGACAGGGTTTCGCTTTGCACAAACCATTCTTTCTTACCAAAAGTGGCTTCTGAATCGAACATTAACCAGATGATTAATCTGCCTGTGTTCTTTCCAAATTTCCAGAACAAGGGTGAATATAAGCTGCACTTGCTAGATGCTCATAGACAGCTTCGTTTCTGTCTACACAGGACTAAGGAATTTCGTAAGTCTGACCAATTATTCGTGTCCTTTTCTAGACCCTTTTTGGGCAAGGCCATTTCCAAGGTCTTCTTAGCCAGGTGGATTACACAATGTATACTGCAAGTCTATAGGGATAAAGGCCTATCCCCACCTGGTCCTATTAAAGCCCATTCCACCAGATCTATGGTAACTTCTGCTGCTTTTTGGTCTATGGATGATATCTGTGTAGCAGCAACCTGGGCAAGGTCACATGTATTCATCTCTCATTTTACGTTGGATTTGATCTCTAGAGAGAGAGAGAGAGAGCATCCTTTGGCTGTGCAGTGCTCAGATATATCCTTCCATGAGGGCCTCCCAGGAGTTTTGGTAGCTGGGGACTCTGTCCCACAGGTTGCAGATAGATGAAGTTAACTACTTCAGATAAAGAAGTTATGTACTCACCATAACGTTCCGTCTGAGTAGTTATACTTCATTTTCTGCAACCGTCCCTCCCTCCTTCCCCCGAACCTGTTCAAGGTTAACGTTATTGAGTTGCTAATAGTTTGGTTAGTGGAAACTCGATCTGAGGGAAGGTAGGAGAGGTGAGGGATTATGGGTAAGGGGAGGAGCTTGGAGCTTTTGAGCAGATGCTTGATAAAATGTTGCCGGCTCGGATCCGATACGAATCCGAATACCCACAGGTTGCAGAAAATGAAGTATAACTACTCAGATGGGACGTTATGGTGAGTCCATAACTTCTTTTTATCCAAAGAGATATTGCTTGTATAATCAATGATAAAGAAAATAATTCTTGATCTAGTAGTCCAGTCCCTCCTGCTGTCCACTCCTTTATATGATGATTTAAGACATTTCTAGGTTTGTTGGGGAACCAAAGAAATTTTAAAATTTATGTATTACATTCTTTATTACATGTTTTATATGGAGGTAAAGATAGTGATTGAATAACATATAAGATTTATGGTAAAATAATTTTGATTGTAGATAGTCTTTCTTCCATTGTGAAGAAAAAACATGTTCCATTTATTTATTGGATTCTTTATATTGATTATGTTGTTAGTATAATTGTAATTTATTATATCATCAGTGTTAGTTGTTGTAATTATACCTAAATAGTTCATTTTTCTCCCTAATAAATGTATAATTTATCCTGTTGGTATTGGCATTTATGGGTAGAAATGTTGTTTTGTTATTAAAGGAGAGACCAGATTTTTTTGGAACACATCCATGGCTTTAAAAACAACAGAAAGGGAACCATCACTGCCATTCAATGTCAGAAGAATGTCATCAGCAAATAATTTGGATTTTAGAAACTAAATTTGCATTTATGCTGATGCCTTTTATAAACACAAAACAAAACAAAAAATAAACTTGGAAACAAAAACAAAGATAGGCAGCAAGCTATAGAATTCCAACCAGTTTATTGTTAGCACTTCAGGAAATACATGAACTTCTTCAGGCACAGAAACCCTAAGAGTCCTCAGTTAAAATAAAACTGTCAATTAAGATGAGATAATTAATTATAAAACCAATTAACATAACTTGAGAAATTTAAAAAGCCAGTGTTATACAAGGTAAAATGTATATGTAAATAAATATAAATGCTTTTTTTTAAAAATCCGCAACAATTTTAAAATCACAACACATCAGTCTTGTTACTTAATTTTCTTGTGTATATAAATTAATCTAAATACTGTTAAATGCTAGATAACAACTTGAACAACTCAAACAAATGGAAATATAAAATTCTTATAAATATATACTGAAAGATATGTATAAATAAATATTTATAAATTCATTCAAGTATTAGAAAAGTTGTTATACAACCAGAATTCACCTTTGTAGGGCTTTTAATTTCAAAATACATTTTATCGAGCAATATTCATTAAGCCCTGGTGGAACATGTGCATGTTTTAATTTGCCAAACAAGTTCCTGCTCTTCAAGCATTAATTCCCAGGGCCCACCTCTAATGTTCCTAACTATTTTTTGTAATATTGTAAACTGGAATTATGTGTGGGGTATTCTAGAATGTGTCTAGCCGAAGCATTTGTGGTATTACCCCTACTAATTTGGTACTGGTGTTCATAAATTCTCTGCTTAAACATTTTTTCAGTTTTACCAAAGTAGTAGTTTTGGCAATATTGGCATAAAGCAGCATATACTGCTCCTGCTGCTTCACAGTTAAAATTTCCATTGATGGTGTAGATTTTGTTACGTATGCGAACTTTATTAGTTACCATAATGTGCTGGCACTGCTGACATCTCCCACACTTTCTCATCCCCTGGTTGTTGGGGCATTTTTGATTGTTCCTTTCCAACAAATCTTTAAAATTTAGGCCTCTTCTATAAGTAATATGTGGTCTATCTCCCAATTTCATATTAATAGCACTGTCCTCTGATATTATAGCCCAATTTCTAATCATAATATTCTTAATAGCATGTGTATCAATAGAGAAAGTAGTAAGGAAGCTTATTCTGCCATCATAATTCCTAATACTATTCTCCCTATGCTCATCAGGGGGGAGTTATCACTTATTGGTTCTCCATAACCCCTGCATAGAATAGGTTTAAAATGGCCAGTAGTCCTTTTAGTAGCCATTTCATCAAACAGTTGTTGAAAAGGCTTTTTCTGGGTAGTCCCTTTCACGAAACATGACTTTCAATGTGTTACATTCAAACAGAAAGTCAGTCTCTGATGAGACCATTCTGGCTGCCCTAACCCGTTGGCCCTTAATAACTGCCTTTTTCTGGTGGAATGGGTGGCTACTACTAAAGTGTAGAAAAGTGTTTGAGTAAGTAAGTTTCCTGAAAATACTAGCCTTAAATCTATTATTGGGACTATCTTTAGACAGTGACATGTCCAGAAAATTAATGGGAGTCTGTGTTAAACTCAAAAGTGAAATCTAGGAAGTCTGTGAATTTGGAGATTTCATTAATAAAAGTTGTTACTAAATCTAGACTTCCTTTCCACATATAAAAACATGTTGTCCTGATATCTAGTATACCATTTTACATTTTCCTTGAAAAATGGAGTTTTGAAATAGGAAATGTCATTCCCAAAATGCCATGACTGAATTTGCAAAACTGCCTCCGCATGGGGAGCCCATGGCTACCCCAGTTTTTTACAAAAAATATTCTTTGTCAAAAAGCATAAAGTTATTATTCAAAACTAGATCTAACAAGGACACAATTACATTTATCTCTTGCTGGTCCATCCCTTTCAAAAATAGAAATCCACTAACCCATTCAATGCCAACCTCTTGAGGTATGATGGTATACAGATCCTTTATGTCTACTGTCAAAAAATTACACTATCTGTCAAATTCAAGAGAATTAATATTCTCTAAAAAACCCCATGAATCCCTACATATTTGGGGTTCGCTGCAGTAATAAATGGTTTAAGTTTACTGTCCACATATTTGGCACATGCATAAGTAATGGATCTCCTGCCATCCACAGTTGGCCTAAAGGGTGGAACCATTATACTTTTGTGGATTTTGGGAGATCCAAATAACACTGGTGTTACTGGTGCTGGCATGCATAGGTAATTTTATGTGTCTATATCAATACTGTTTTCCAAAAACAGGTAATTTAAACTTTCTTTGATTCTTCTGTCTGCACTATTCACTTTGTTTAAACTAACTTTAGAATAACATTCAGTAGATAAAACATTTGACATTTTGTTAATGTAATCCACTTCGTCCATGAACACAAGGCCGCCACCTTTATCTGGCTTCATTACTCTAACATGGCAAATTTTCAACAAGTTAAATAGTCCAAATTCATCAACTGTCATATTTTTAACTTGTCTCTGTTGATTTTTGGCCAGTAAAGACCTTATGTCCATCTCACAAATACATTCGAATATAACAAGAGACTCTTTAATAGGAGGGCTGAAAACACTAGCTATACGCAAATCATTGTGTATAGCCGACTGATTCCCAAACAAAACTGCTAAATTCATTTTACGTATGTATAACTTTAAGTCAATAATAGTTCTTGCTATATCAGCTCTCTTATCTGGTATGAATGTTAATCCTTTAGCCAGTAGCTCTACTATTTTGCGGCTGATGTACATAGAGGAGAAATTATACACTTTAAAGTCCCCAGATAAGTTAGTAATAATGCCTGGTACCTTATTTATCTCCTCTTGCGATTCTGCTTCTTCTGTTGGTATCCCCCATTCCTCCCTTGTTGTTGTGAATTCTTTTGTTTGCTTCTGACCACCTGAAAATCCTGGCTAGTAGAAGAACCATTATTCTGGCATTAATTTAAGTATTGTCCATTGACTCTTGCTGATTTTCTGTAACCCATTTGCTGCACCTTGGTAAAGGTTTCTGTAACATGCTGTCATCATCATTCTGGTCAGGTGAGCTTAGTTGGGGGCGTTGCAAAGTATTTGAAGCCTCTCCTTCACTACTATTGTCAAGGGAACTAGAATTTGTTGAATTCAGTAGGACTGGATATGCGTTCCCATTAGAATATGCAGTTACATATCTTTTAATTTTCTTCTTTTTAACTTCAGCTGCTCCGTTTATTGTGTGATCTATGCTTGTAAAAATGCAAGCAATACCTGTATTGCTGGAAATCAGTATCTGATATTATTTGATGCTCCAAAATCTCTAAATCACTTTGCAGAGTGTCAATGTGTGAAATATATTGTGTGATAAGCATTTCTAAAAAATCTAAGCCTTGTTTATCAAATAAACCAAGCAACTCCAGATAGAAGGGTGATTTATTAATGAGACTAACTGGATAGTGCCATTGGCGAAGTCCCTGATGCGTCTAAATTTAGCCTAATAAAATTAGCAAAAGGTTCCATAATTAGAGTAAAAAGCAGAGGTGAAAGAGGGCATCCTTGCTTAGTTTCCTTCAAATGTTATATTTAATCAGAAGTAAAAGTATATGGAAAAGAACTGGCATAAAGAAAATTTATAAGATGTGTAAAATTACTTGAAAAATTACATTCCTCGAAGACTAACAAAAGATATTTCCAATTCACAGAGTCAAAAGCGCTATTAATGTCTGGACTCATTATTGTTAGATTCTCTTTTTTTTTGTTTTTTTTTTGTTTACATAGTCAATTGCTGTCATTATTCTTGTGATATTGTCATAAGTATTTGTGTTTAGAATAAAACCAATTTGATCCACGTTAATCATGGAAGGTAGAATGTATTTTCATCTATTAGCATAACTTCCCATGAATAATTTATAGTCTACATTTAAAGATAAATTGGTCTGTACAAAGAAAATTCAGTTGGATCGTTGTTAGTTTTTAAAATTAGGGAGATGAGTATATTTTATATTTCCAGGAGGGAGGAACTTTGGTTAACTCTTAACTATAGAAAAAACTTTGTGTAATATATTTAAAGCTTCTTTAGGTAGTAACTTGTACAGTTGTATGGTAGTAAATTATACAGTTCTGGTATAATTCATTCATTACCTGGTGCTGTGTTTGGTTGTAACTTGTTAATTTGATTTTGAATTTCAGACATTGTGACAGGTTTATCAATTAATTTCACTTGGTCATCAGATCATTTAGTTTTTATATTTTTTATAAAAGTTTTGATTATCCCTTCTGAGTCCGTTATTACATTATATTGATTTTATTGTAACAGTTTCTAAATTATTTTAAAATATCTTCTATTTCCGTCACTTTTCCTTTTGTCTTCTGTAAATAAATCTCCTTTATATGGCTATATTTGCTAAGTAGTTTTGCCCTCTTAGCTAACTTGTGAATAAATTTTGGATTAATAGAGAAATTAATTATCTTAAACATTTCTAGATTAATCTTAGTTTTATCATTTAAAATTTCTAAATACTTGTAGATTATTAATCTCTTCTATGTTGTTATTGTTACCTTTTTGATTTTCCAGTTTTAATTTGTCAAGTTTTTCTTCTGTATTGTACAGTTCTTTGTCCCATTGTTTTTCTTTGATAGCCAATTGGTGACTCTACCAAAAAGATATGCTTTTAGTGCATCCCGTTGATAGATTTCTGAAATATCTCCTGTATTGTTAACCTGTATAAAAGAAATTTATTTAATAAAAAAGTATTTAAAATCCTTTAAGCAAGTTATATATGCTAGTATCCTTCTGATCTTAATGTTATTGTTAGATTTAAAAAAAAAACAGCTCAAAAGTGATTGAATTGTGATCTGAAAGTGGACAAGATACCACTTTAATTTTGCCTAGTTTATCTGTCAGCTTGGAAATATATACTCTCTCAATTCTGGATTGTATTCTATGTCTGTGTGAGTAATGAGTAAAAAAAAGTGATTCTGGATCTGAGAAATAATTTATGTACTTAAGGTGAAATAGTTCAATGAACTTTAACAGTGACTTTGCTGATGCATTTATTTTTCATTTACCTGTAGTATTACTATCCTTGGTGACAATATACAATTAAAATCTTGTGATAGTATGATGCTCTTTTTGAAAATTGAATTACTTGTTCTAGAAATTGTTCAGTTTTAATTACTATTCCAGGAATCCAGTATAAGTTAATAAAGGTAAATATTCTCTTATTATATTCTCTTATATTCTAGGGTAACAGAACAAAGCATACCTTTGTCATCCATATATGTGTCAGTGATTTTAGCCATAGGCAAATAATTTTTCCATAATTTAGCAACTCATCTTTTTTACTATATTGTGAACTAGATAATATAGAGTAATACTTAGTGTTAAGTCGTTCTTTATCCTATGTCAGTAGATGTGATTCTTGTTAAAAAAATAGCTTGAGAGTTAAATAGCTTTAAATATTTGTTTAGACTACCCCTCTTGCAAAATGTCTTTTGTCATATTATTAATAGTCATACTGATATTAATACTTAAAAGTTTAATTAGATACATAATAATTGTTATTGTCAACACCTAGAAAAACTTTTAATGTAACTAAACACTTACTTTTAAAATCATTCATCATGGAGTCTAACACTACCTGCTTGAATAGTCTTGCCATCTAAGCAAACCTACCCTTCTGTTATTCTAAAATGCCCAAACCCCTCTGCTTCATTTAAACAAAATTGTCAGTAACAGTATGCTTTTGTTTTTGAAGCATTTCTGTCATGAGGTTTGTGTGCTACTTGTCCGTTGATAGAGGACTGTGCACTTAAGTATGCTGTTCATGAGCACTTTTTGACAACTTGCCTTCTGACTGACTCATACCAACATGGCTTACCAGCTTTGAGACCTCTGCACTGCTCTTGGTGTTCTATTTCCCACTGTACCTAGAAAGAAAAAAAGTGGCTTATCAAAGAGCAATTGCTGACATCATGGGCTCATTCAAAACCTCATCCGATAGTGGTTGAATCTGTAGTGACCATTTGTTGCTCCTCAGACCATTCAATCACCTCTCCAGCTTCCTCTGGTATAGTCCTATCAGCCACCATGAATGAGATCATCCACGTCCTCAGCAGATCCGGTTTCTGATCTTGGCATGGGAGAACCATCTTCTCTAGGTCAGGGTGATGTTTCGTCAGATGTTTCTTAGGGTAACTGAGGAAAGAGACTTCTTGATGGGGAAAGAGTGCCTATCTTCATCCAAGTTTTTCCTGCAAATGAAAAAAGTTTAAACTGTATTCATCTGAAGATATTGTTTATTAGAAAACATGATTTTTTTTTTACCTTAGCTAGGCAATTATTAGGGGCTGTTAATCCTGGTGCTTAGAAATGCTTAGCTAACAGTAATGCCTGGGTTCTCTCCATTATCCATAATGGTTATGTTATGGCTTGGAAGCCCCTACCTCCATTTTTCTGGCTTTCTTCAGCCTCCTCCTTGCCAGCTCCCTCATTTTTCTTTGGTTCTGTTGGATCTGGTGGAACAGGGAACCATCCAGCCTGTCCCCTTGTTTCAACAAAAAAGCAGGTTTTATTCAAGAATGATTCTGGTTCCCAAGAAGGAGGGGTTGTGGAGATCTAGTCTAGACCTGTCTTTTCTGCACACCTTTCTCAAGGTCCATTCATTCAGGATGTTGTCTCTTTAGACACTTTCCCTATTTTGCTTCCCCAAGCCTTTCTGGTATCTCTGGATTTGAAGGATGCTTGTCTCCATATTCCTATTCATTCTCTCTTTAGGTTTTACTTTTGTGTTTCTTCCTCTCGTTATCAATTATCCGCTTTGCCTTTTGGCCTTTCTACAGCTCCAAGGGTCTTTACCAAATGTCTCTCCGTCCACTGTGGTAGCCTTTTGCAGAGTTCAGGGAATTCATGTATTCCCTTATTTGGATGACCTTTTAGTTCAAGTCCCACCTCTCAACAGCTCCTGCTTAAAAATCTATATTTCACTTTGCTTCTGTGCAGTGTGGGATTCACTCTTAATCTCAAAAAGTCTGTTGATGCAGGTTTCAGACCATTTCAATACTGACTTGTCTCTTGCCTCCCAAGGTCCTTTCTTTGGCTACTTATTTCCAGTCTCTTTTTCCTCTTCCAGTCCTTTCCAAAATTGAATTTCTCTGAGCCTTGGGATACATGGCATCCACCATTCCCATGGTTCCTTTTGCCAAACTCCACATGAGGAAATTTCAGTGGTATCTCAAGACTGTTTCACTCCAGTACTGCCACCATTTAGAGTATCATGGTCCCCTCTTGCCTTATCTCAAGCTCCACTGGTGGATTCATAGATTTCCGTAAATCCAGGTCTGTCTTTTCATGTTCTTCTCCCTGCTCAGAGCTGTACACAGATGCCTCCAAGCATGGTTGAGTTTCCTCCAACAACCTAAATTCCAGGGTCTTTGGTCCTATCAACAACTGACAGAGATGAGGTCTCTACTTCTATTTCTCCAGGTTTTCCCTGTCTTTGGGTTCCAGGTCCTCTGTAGGTTTTTGCAGAGAATGCCACAGTTATGTGATACAGCAACAAGCAAGGGGGCACAAAATCTTACCTTCTTTGCAGGCTAACTCTTCAGGCTTGGGATTTTGAAGTCTGCCATCAATTTGTTCTTCAGGCGGTTTACACTCTTTCAGAGCACAATCTGGTGGTAGACTCTTTGACCAGATCCAGGACAAGACCTCACAAATGGATGCTTCACAAGGAGGTGGTTCTGGACATTGTACTTCGGTGGGGTATTCCTCAGGTGCATCTTTTTGCCTCCCCTCTGAACAGACATCTTCCACAGTTCTGTTCCAGACTGCCAAGTCCTATGGCTTGGAATGTTTTTTTCTTGAAAGGGAATGTTTCTGTATCCCTTAACCCCCTCTTCCTGTACTATCAAAGGTCTTGCACAAGATCATGTGGGATACACCCATAATCTTGCTGATGACTCTTTTGGCACAGACAGCATTAGTTTCCCCTACTTTTTTACCTAGCCAAAGATAATCGTCACAAGTTACCTCACAGGATGGATATTCTGACACAAGACAAGGGATCTATCGTTCACCCTCACTTGTCCGCCCTTCAATTGACACTTTGGGTGATAGGGTTTAGATTGTTTTCAAGCAGCAATTTTCTGAGAACATGCTCCTGGTTTTTCAGGAGGCCAGAAAACCCACTAGTAGAAAATCATACATGACTAAATGGAAGATATTTTCTGTTTGGTGTCTCAAGCATGATGTGGACTCTTTCTGTGGTTCTTTCTTTATTTGTGTGAGTTGCTCAATTCTCGTTTACAGTATTCATCTGTTAAATTTCATTTGTGGTTTGTCAGCCATTTCCACTTGTCTGCCCCCGAATCCACCTTTGGCTTCCAGTTTTGAAGTCAAACACGTTTTAAAAGGTATCCTTCATATCAGGCATCCAAGAAAACATATTCCTCCTTTTTGGGACTGCAATTTTGTCTTGAGAAATTGACTCGTGTTCCCTTTTAAGCCTGCTGTTTCTTCTTCCCTACAGTATTGCACTTGGAAGACTGTAATGCTGGTGGCACTTACTTCTCCCAAGATGTTATGTGAGCTTCAAGCACTCGTGGTTCCTCCATTTTTGTTTTTCACAAGGACAGGATGTTTCTAAGTACCAGTCATTCTTTTTTGCACAAGATGGGTAATGAATTGTCCTTGAATCAGTCCATTCATCTTCCTTCTTTTTCCCTTCTCTGCAGTTTACTAATGAGAGGGTTCTTAACACCTTGGATTTATGTAGACAGCTGAAATATTACTTGGACAACACAAAACATCATTAAATCTGAGCAACTTTTTGTTTCTTTTAATGCCAATAAATTGGGTTTAGCTGTGTCTAAACATACCATCTCCTCCTGGATTTCTGAGGCCATTTCTTTTTGCTGTTCTTTTTATGGCAAGTAGCTTTCCTCTTCTATTCTGTTTGTGCCCATTCTGCCAAGGGCAGTGGCCTCTTCTGCTGCTTTTTTCAAGGCCCTGGATACTAGATCCATTTTGGAAACTGCTACTTAGTCTTCCATTCACACTTTTGCCAAACATTACAAGTTGGATGTCATTTCCAGGGCCAAGGGTGAGTTATGCGAGGGACATCTGTTAGGGTTTGTGGAGGACTCTTCTTTGCCTTCCTCCTCCCCCCTTACTTTCTAGTACATTTTGTACTCCGGAGTAAAGAATACTGCAACAGTGATAAGGAAAGACATAGTACAGTTGTGTAATATCTTACCCTACCAGCGAGATGTCTTCTCTGTCGCTTCCTCCTGTCCCCTTTTACTTTCATTCTCTCTCCTTCTGGCTGAGGGTGTCTTTTTTTCCATCCTTTTCCCTTTCCTGGATGTACATGTTATTACCTTTCTCTGGGGTTGCTCTGGTGCTTCTGGAACACTTCAGTTCTGAGAGTTAGGCTTCTGTATGTCATATAGGTATCCTAAGCCTTGCACATAGTACTTGTGTCTGATTTATGACACCTGGCAGATGTAAAGGTTTTGATATTCTGGCCAGATGTTCAGCTATCCTCGGCAAGATATCCCAAGAGTAAAGAATACTGCAACAGTGAGAAGTAGGGCATCTGCTCTTATTGGTAAGATCTTACACAACTGTACTTTTCTACCAATCCTTACCTTGTGAACAAAGAAGGAAAGGCATTGGACAGTTTTGGTAAGAGAATATTTTCTTCTTCCACTTTGGTCTACAGAATCCTTAACTGTCAGGCATACATGTGGAAGTTTATTCTCTTTTGTGCAGACAGTTTGAAGGAATTATCTGCTACACTTCCTTCTGAAGGTAGCTGCTGTCTGAAGGTAGCTGCTGTCTGAATGCCATTGTTTCTAATCTGTCTCAAGTACTGAAACATGCCTTAAAGTGTGTATATGATTGTGAAGATACGATGTCTAGGGTCACTGCCACTGTGTTGACAAGATATACCTGCTTATATAACCAAACGTTTGCTGATGAGATGCCTGAAATTCTAAATGCAGCTTTAAACAAGGAGGCTTTGTTTAGCTCATCTTCTACTTAGGTCCCCAAAAAATGTGATGAGAAATGGACATTAACTCAGGGAATCTGTAAGATTTCTGAGGCTGGCCCAACCCACTTATCTCTCAAATCTTCTTTTCCTTAAGAAACAAAAAACAGAACAAACAAGTCGCTGCCATCTTAAGCCAAACTGAGAAGAAACAGAGATGGAAAGAGGAGAAGAAGAAGAAGCAAGGTCCTTTTACAAAAAAAGGGACAGTCTAATTCTTCAGAATGATTGATTGACTGTGCCAGCAACCTTTCCCCCATCTCACCCCTCATTCCCTTCTCTGTGTCTCAGAAACTGACACTTTACATTCTCCTTTTGGCAACACATTGTTTCTAACTCTTGGATGCTAAAAGTGGTTCTGGATGGTTACAGGTGGCACTGGATACAAATTCCTCACTTCAGGTGAGTTCCCTTTCACCTGAACCTAAGAGTTATTTTCTTCATGTTTTTTAGCACTTACCTTTGGCATCCTAGAACCAGTGCCTTTAGATCAGAGGGGCAAAATCTTCTATTCCAGAATGCCTGTGGTATCAAAAAAGAGCCAGCTTGTAGACCAAATGAGGATCTTTCCATTGTAAGTCTTTATGTGAAAATATCAATATTGAAGATGTTGAGCCTTCAGAATCTGTTACTTCTCATCCCTCAGGGGAGTTTTATGTTAACATGAAATCTAAAAGATACATATCAACATTTCCATAGTCACTGGCTTCTGGAAATTTCTCAGATTCTCTGTGTCTGGATAACATATCAGTTCCCTGAAATGCTGTTTATAAGCACCCTGAGTGTTGCAGATAACTCAAAGTATCTAAATCTAGCCATAGCTCTATGCAGACTGAATGGCATTTGCATAGTTGTTTGTTTAGATGACTCTTATCTTTTTCTAGATGTTAAAAGTTCTTAG
Organism: Protopterus annectens; assembly: GCF_019279795.1. Lineage (NCBI taxonomy): Eukaryota > Metazoa > Chordata > Ceratodontiformes > Protopteridae > Protopterus > Protopterus annectens. The sequence continues at coordinate 115,870,695 of NC_056734.1, forward strand.
AATGGGTTTCTTCTCTTCTGACCATTCTGAGATTCCAAATACATATCCAGAAATCATCTTTGACCCCCATCACACAGGACTGTCTTTCTGGGTTGTCTTACAGACACCTCTCAGTAAAAAAAACTTTTTTTTTTTTTTTTTTTTACATAGTAGAAGGTGATTTTTTTATATGGAAACTTTCATGAGCTTCTCCAATCACTGTTGGACTTCTACAAGAAAATGTTTTAGGATCCTAAGGTTCATGAATTCGTATGATTCTCATGATTCCTCTTGCAAGGTTACATATGAGAAAAAAACAGAGATTTCTAAAAAAATACATAGACCCAACATATTTGCTTTCACTGAAATTTCAGATCCCAGGTTTGAGCTTTGTTAGAAAGGAATTGTGGAGACATAAAACAGAAACTAATCCAGTTGTCTCAATCTCACACCCCAAGCCAGTCTGTAACGACAGATGTATTAGGTTTTGGGTGGGCGGCAGTTTCCTTCAGGGTAAAGGTGCAAGGCTTGTGATTTAGAGATCAAAGCACATAAATCTCAAACAGATGTTGGCTGTATTCATGTCTTGAATTCTCTTCATCACCTGTGGTCTCCAGGATCTTTGTAGGTAATTATAGACAACACCACTGTTAAGTGCTACATAAATGGGGAGGGGCACAAAAAGTTTATCCCTCAGTGCAGGCTGGCTCTGATTGCTTAGGAATTTAGTTCTTTAGCATTCCTTAACTCTCTAAGCATCTTGCATACAATCAGGGCAAAAACATAGTGGCAGATAAGCTGAGCAGGACCAAGACAGACCTTAACAAATTCAGATCAAATGAGGGAGGTAATCAGGAAATGGTCCAGTTTTGGGAACACTTCAAATAGATCTGTTTGCCTCCTTTCAAAAAGTGCTCCTGGCAAGCAAGCCTGGAAAACTGATACATTTTCATTCCTGTGTTTGGGAGTTTTCCTTTATTCCTTTCCATTGATATCCAGGGTAATTTTGAAGATAAAGGGCTCTTAAAAATCATTGTGATGGCTCCTTTTTGGCCCTGTCAACGTTTGTTTTCCCCTCATGGGGAATTGTCCAAGGACAATTGCTACAAGCTTCCTCAAAGAATGGACCTACTCACACAAGACGAGAGTTTGATGCACCCAAAGCACAAACAATTTCAAGTAACTGCCTAGATGACTCAGTTCTGATACCTTTTAGGCACCTCTTTCTAGATGGTGCCTTGCCAGTAACCCAGATCCCATCATGGATTTATGTGCCACTTTTGCTGAAATATTTGTTTGAGTGACTATCCTCTGGCCTGTCTTATTCTATCAAGGTACATCTTGTGGCCATTTCAGAATGCCTGCTTATGGATTCTACTCTCTTCTTTGTTTTTGAACACCTGAGACTTCTTCATAAATAGGTTACTTCTTCTTGGGATCTTATCTTTGTGCTGGAAAAGTTAACTGTGTTTCCATTTGAACTTGCTTATGCAGATTTGAAGTTCATTACATGGGAATCTGTTCTTTTCATTGCTCTGACATCTGCAACAAGATTATCAAGCTTTCATGTGGGTGAGCTCTGTCTGGTTTTTCATAGGGATAGGGTCTCATTAAGAACAAATCCCTCATTCATGCCCAAGTTGTTTCAGAGTTTATTTTAGATCAAGCCATTAGTCTCCCAGTCTTCTATCGGGACACTAAGAACCAAGGAGAAGGTGTTCTGCATACTCTGGATGTGCATGGGGGGGTTCAGATACTATCTTGATAGACTGATGTCCTTTAGAAAAGCAAATCAGATGTTTATTTCTCATGATGGGACAAATAAAGGACAATCCCTGTCAAAACAGACTATTTCAGTAAGGTTGTCTTCAGCTATTGCTTTTTGTTATGACAGCTATGCAAAGCAGGTTCCAAGCATGTTGCACCAGGGCCTTGGCTTCTTTGATGGCGAACTGGAAAGGGGTGGACTCAAAGTGCTCTAAAGGCAGCTACATAGTCATGTGTGCATACTTTTACAAAACATTACAAAGTGGATTACTTCTGTAGGTCTAGGAGAGGCTTCATTCTCCAGGGGCTGGATCCACATCCTTCCTCCTCCCAGGTTGGATAGACTGATAATCAACCCATATAGTTTAAAGGCTACTGCTGGAGTGATAGTGATAAGCATGGTATAGTTGTGCGAGTCACATTTACCCATAACAGTAGATGTTTGAGTTCCTCACTGCTGCAGTAACTGCACCCACCCTCCATCCCCCTTCTTGTACATGTAGTTACTGGTAGGGATATAAACTTTTTTAATACTATATCTTTTTGAATTTCAGGATGAGTAAGCTCTTTCTCTACTTATGGGCAAAAAAGTCATGATGAAAGCTTTTATTGATTTCCCTCTACTGGGCTGCAAATCAACAGCCATAGTGAAGGTGTAGGAGGGAGCCAGACATTTTGAAGCTGGCTGGTTGCTGTACCCTGGGCAAGACACAAACCATATAACCTAAAGTACTGCAGCAGTGAGGAATTCAAGCATGTATTGTAATAGGTAAGTACAATTAGCACAGCTGTTCTTTCCTGGCTCAGGAGCAGGCATAACCCTGAGAGCATCCCATGTCTCGGGGCACCATGATGGCAGATGATATGAGCAGAATGGAGGCAGATCATCAATAATGGATATAAAATGAAAGATATTTTTGTGAATTTGATCGACAGGTGGAATGTGCTTGAAATGGACTGATTTTCCTTTTCCAGAGAATAGATAAGTGCAAAAGTTTTGCATAAGAGCATCTCTTCCAGGAGCTCAGGTAACGTGTCTTTTCCATCAGCTGTCAAGGCTTAACTACTTAGTCTGATGGCTCCTGTACGTGCACCACTTCTGCCATTCAGGCCATTCACTCCATGACAGCAGGAACCAGACACCCTTGGCCTAGACAAGAGCCATGTAGTCTATTTGTTTCTGCTCAAGAGTCCAAAATCAGCTCATCCCCATAGTGATGTTAGTTGGTAGGGAGTGGACCATTTTGCTTGGTCCTATTATGTAGTGTACTCTCTCCCCCAGTGTAGCACCCCTTTCTTCTGTGGCCTCCTTTCTAAGCTGCACTGCTTGCTGCCCACTGTGGGGAAATATGTCTCTAGAAACTGAATTTCTTATGACTTGCATGCAACTGTACTTTCACCCAAGTGCTTATGCTAGGTGTCACCAGTGCAGTGAGCCAGAGCTGCCCCCCCCCCCCCCCCAGAATGGGTGAGCCAGTAATTGTCACTCACTCATTCCCTACCCTCACAGCCAGTTTCTGTAGGTACCTAAACTGCTATTCAGTCTTCGGTTAGCTCTGATGTTGTCAGGATTATATTTTTATGCTGTATCCTGTCACCTTTTACATACTGTATAAACCATAGGAGGCTTTGCTTACTGGAAGATGTCCTCTATAGTTACATCTGTGCCCGTCTTTGGGTATTGATTTTGCTTTGCATTTACGGTATGAAAACTAATGCATGTTAACAGGACTACTTCCAGCATGTGACCTTCTAGCAAAACCTATATGTACTAACCTTTTCTTTTTCATCAGTTCACTCACAAGGCTTTTTAAAAGAATGTTTATCTCTCCCCAACTTTTTAGCAAGTTCATGTGAATGTCTTACCCTTGTCACACAGTCGTCTTTGGCCTTCTTCCCATTATCAGACGTTATCCTGCAGTAAGGATAAGTAGGTAACTTTATTTATTTCAGTTTTATGACCGGGGAAGTCCACTGGGCCTAGAAGAGCCCATTTTCAGTGGAGGCCTGGGGAGAAAAGCTCCAATAACAAATTACAAACATGTCCATTACAAATATATATATACAAAGAAGTAGGTTCAGATTACATCAAGTTGCGAATACAGTGTAATACATATGAGGCATAATACTTAGAATAGATTCAAGGAAATACAGATAATAGGATAGTAGTGGAAATGTTTTGTATGTACACAGAATAATTATCAGCTGTAATAAAATCACAATTGTAGATATAAGAAGATTCAACAGGATTAGCTACAGTGCAACAGGAGACCAGTCCTGTGTAGGTAATGGAATGTAGTAGTAGGCAAAGTAGAGGTATGAGAATTGGGTGAGGTACGGGGTGGGAGTCAGAAAAGATTAGGAGAGAGATTATGTAGGAAAGTAGCATGGGCATCCCTATTTTTGAAACAAGATATGAGAATAGGAGAGACTTGAAGCTGGTGTGGTTAGTAATGTGCAGGAAGGGAGGGAGAGAGTTCCATAGTTTAGATATGGAGCAAGATAGCAGGAGGTGACCAGGAGGTCGTGAGGGTTTGTGAATTTGTAGGAGGTTTTGGTTTTCTGATCTGAGTGGGCGGTTTAAAATGTAGGGGGTAGTCCCATTTATGATTTTACTGTAAGTGACACAACCTGCTTATTGCAGGTCTACTGCAAATAACAGTTACTATTGTTGTGCAGGGCATACCCCCCTCACTAGCCTTGTACTGGCACTTACTGCACCCTGTAAAGAAGAGCAGAGTTTACCTACCAGTGTTTTAAATTCCTGCTGAGGCAGGTTGTGATACCATGTGCTGGTGTTGTAATCTAACATTGTTTACCACTCTTCATAACCTAGCTCAGCATTGGTACAGAGCTAACTGCAGCTTTAGCAATAGTTCGAGCTTTGCTCCTTGAGAAGTGCCATATTCATGTATTGCATATGGAACAATACATCAACAGTTTGTTCATTCAGCTGTGACACTGGTGTCTAACTAATGCAGGAGATGTCACTGTAGTGACCTGTTTCTAGTGACGCCTTACACATCCTTAGTGTGTCTACACTTACACATAGGTGTGCACTTTTTATCCATTGACTACCCCTCCTGCTCCTGCATGGGTTCACAGCTGAAAATTGACTAGAACTTGCCTGCTGATGATGCTTAATCCTTTGCTTGAAGTAATAATCTTCACATGGATTTTCAGTTTTAGCCAGGGAAACAGTTAAGAGTAACACAAAAATGTGATGGTTCTTTTCTGTCGTGGATTAAGCAGCTGATAATGACAGCTGTGCATGACAGGCTGTCACTTAAGTAAATTAACCCAGCAGTGAAGAAAAACAGACATGGAAAACTGCCAATATTATGTGACAAGTAGTAGTAAACCTAAGCTTTACGTAAAAATTCAAATTTGTTAAGGTCCAAGCATGATATGCTGCATCTGAATCAAATAAAGTAAAAACCTATGTGTTTGTGTGTGCAAGCATTAGAGCATTTGTAGGTGTATATGTTTGTATGCATGTATGTACAGTGTGTGCGTGTTTGTGTGTGTGCATATATATATATATATATATATATATATATATTTATATCTATCTATATATATATATATATATATATATATATATATATATATATATGGGTACGTATCAGTTCACCTAAAACCCATTTCACCAAGACCAAATCACCTAAATTCATTTCACCTAAAACTCGTTTCACTGACAAGTAGTACTCTAAAGCAAGTTAGTGGTATATGTCCTTTTCCCCACTGTAGTGCGATCCTGGTGTTAGTGTACATATTAAAGGGGGATGTGGGGGGCATAGCCCCCCACCTAGCTGGCTTTTACCAAATAATGTAAAACAAAACCAGACACCATAAAACCAAAGTAAGTGGGGGACTTCATACCCCACACACCCCAATGTGGGGGGCTGTGCCCCCCTAGTTATATATACTAACAGTGATCGCACTACAGTGGGGAAAAGGGCATATACCTTTGACTTGCCTTATTGTAGTACTTGTCAGTAAAATGAGTTTTAGGTGAAATGAGTTTTAGGTGAAGTGATACGTACCCATATATATATATATATATATATATATATATATATATATATATATAGGGTTACCTTCATTTCATCAACGGCTCATTTCACTGACAAGCAAATCAGCAAGACCATTTCACTGAAAGTTCATTTCATTGACCCCCCACATATTATAAACGTTTTAAGCTATACAGATGGATACTTACAAGTGCAATGAATAACTGTTTTGCAGAAAACAATATACAACCAAAGTATGTGGAGGGCTTTGCCCCCACACCCCCCTTACTATATATTCTAACTCCAGGATTGCACTACAGTGGGGAACAGGCCATATATCACTGTCGATGAAATGAGTTGTCAGTGAAATGAACTGTCGGTGAAGTGGTCTTGCTGATTTGCTTGTCAGTGAAATGAGCTGTCGATGAAATGAAGGTAACCCATATATATATATATATATATATATATATATATATATATATAATATATATGTGTGTGTGTGTGTGTATATGGTTTCACGACATATACACGAATTGCTGAAATATCGAATCTCAGCAATTCGTGTCCATGTAGCCAAAACCTCAAAATAACGAAAGTGCATAATCGCGAATAGGACTATGTTGAATTTGTGGTTATGCATTTACGTTATCCTACAGAAGTTTTTGGCTTGGTTGGTGTCTGTAATTTAAGGTGAGTGAGTGTGAGTATTTTTGTAACTTGTACAAGTGGGTTAGGGTAGGGAGGTGGAGGTATAAGTGTGTGTGTGTTGGCTGTGTGTGATTTTCTTTTTTTACTGTTTGTGTGATCTCGGAGTTAGTGTATATAAGTAGGGTGTGTGTGGGGGGTGCAGGGGAGCTTGCTTTTGTGTAGTGTAGGTATGTATTTGTGTGGTGGTGTGTTGTACGTCATTGTTTTGTGGTGTGGGTGTTATGGTTTGTGTGTTGTGTGCTGTATTCTGTGTGTTCAGTGTTGTGGTTTCGTGAATGTGAGGTGTCAGTGTTTTGATGGTTTTGGCTTTATACTGTCAATTTGATATTTCAGCATTTCGGCAATATGAAGTGAAACCATATATATATATGTGTATATATAAATATATATATATATATATATATATATATATATATATATATGGATCACCTTCAGATGCCCGAAATCGCATTTCACCGACACGGAATCCGACGGGTCGAAAACACCGATAACGCAGATGACCGACAATGTGAGAACCCGACGGACTCGGTAAGTGTGCGATAGAGTGAGGGATTTAGTGTTCGGGAGCGGACAGGTAAGTGTGCGATAGTGAGGGACTGTGGGTTTAGGGGTGGGTAAGTGAGTTAGGGTTAGGGTGCAGGTAGGGTGTGTGTGCGATAGTGAGGGACTGTGGGTTTAGGGGTGGGTAAGTGAGTTAGGGTTAGGGTGCAGGTAGGGTGAGTGTGCGGTAGTGTCGGATCTTGGGGTTAGGGGTGGGTAAGTGAGTTAGGGTTAGGGTGCAGGTAGGGTGAGTGTGCGGTAGTGTCGGACCTTAGGGTTAGGGTTTGGGTTAGGGATAGTGGATATGTTATGTAGTGTACTGTGTTGTTTACGTGTAGTGTGTTGGTGTAATGGTATTCGGTGTTTTGTGTTGTCGGTATTTTTTGTTGTCGGTCTTTTGGTGTCGGTGATTTGTGTGTTGGCGGTTTGGCGTTTCGGGCATCTGAAGGTGATCCATATATATATATATATATATATATATATATATATATATATATATACACACACACACACACACACACACACACACACGTGCGTGTGGACGCCAGTCATATCAGATGCTTCAGCCAAACAAGTTGTCATAATTTCACAGAAGTAAAATCTGTATAAATCAGCCTTACTGCATTACCCTAGCAGATGCAAACTGACTCCAACATTTTACTTTGATCTATATAATACCCTTTGACCAGTGCAGATCCTTACACAGACTATTAAGCCAAAATGCACAGAAAACACAGCCACCATTACACTTGGATACAGCATTATTGCGATTAGTAATATGTTCATTGCTCAACACATTGTGTATTATTTTGGGTTTCTGTATGCAGACACCTCAGATCTGGAAATCTCTATCTTCATGACTTGGCACTTATACTTACAAGTTTCGCTAAGACACCAAAAATGTATATTTCAGTAATGCATTGTTAACAGAATATCATCTCGAGTTCATGATAATTTTCATTGTATCTTTTCTTAATTACATACCTAGATAGTGGAATGAAAAATGGCAAGTGGTCTAGTTTATTTTCTTGCAAAATAAATAAATGAAATTGAGAAGAGGTCTGGTGTATGTTGGCTAGACTACTCCTTTTCTGTCACTGTGACTTCTGTTCTTTGTATTTAACAGAGAGACAGAAAAAGAAGCAGGTTCAGAGGATAGAAGATGACATTGAACAGTTGCAGGAGAAGCTGAGACTAACTCAATCTCAGCTTGAAGCTGAGAGGGCAGCTGACAACCTTCGAAAATCACAGGTATTCATCTTGTCTTTTGAACTGTGAAAGTGTAACATTTAGGCAGTAAGGAATTGCCTGGAGTTGGGGCATCTGTTTTGTAATGAACAAGAAATAAAAGTCTCATGATTAATAGTCAACCTGTAGTGTAATTAACTGGTAAGCATCAAGTCTGAAAGTGGTTTCAAGATGTTCTTTATCTCACATTGCTGCAGTCATAACCTGTGGGTAGTCCACTGTCCTCGGTCGGCCCGAATACCAAAGTGTTAGGCTGGCGTCGGTCATGGTCGCTCAGATCTGACGTCAGTACGCCGTGGTACTAAAGCGCATGACCGACGCCATATCCTCAGTCTTTCTTGCCGCATGGTCCGAAGCAGAAGCAGCGTTTTGCAAGTGCCGTTCGGCGTCCTGAAATTTTCGTATTCTGAGTTTCAGACCGAAGACCAAGTTGGGCTAAGTACCCGTTGGGAATATTTTGTCTTTTCTTGCCTCAGTTAAATCCGGATGTCAGAAAAAGTGAATAATTGTATTTCTTGTGGGAAACAGATACCTCATAGGGATTACCACTCTCTTTGTATTCCTTGCTTGGGGCCTGAGCACGACGTGGTCGGGTGTCGCTTTTGTGCTAGATTTAATAAGCGCACCATTAAACGCAGGTTAGATTGTGCTAGGCTTGTATTCGGTAAGCGGTGTAATTACAATATGCCGTCGGATCCTCCGACGCCTGCTACCGCTAGGAAGCGTAAGGAAAAATCGTTAAAGTCTAAGCAGGATGAGTCGTCCGTTACGGACGCCGGTTCTTTAGAAACTACGGTGGAATCTGTGGATCCAACCGAGGTTTCAGCTGAGTCTCAGGGGGAGCCTTTAGTTTTGCAGGATGTGGCCTCTCAGGAGTCGGGTCAGGCTGAGGGGGCCTCTCAGGTTTCTGTAGTCCCTCCTTTGCATAAGGTGGTTAGGCCTTCTACTTCTGTCTCTAAGGTTCCTTCCAAGGTCAGGCCTGGTTTGTCTTCCTCTGGCGTCAGCCCTAGTTCTGCAGGTTCTGTACCTAAAAAGCATATGCTGAAAATGGCAGAAGATTTAATTACCTTAATCAGGGGTTCTTTGCCCCCTCCAGATAAGAGGCCTAGGGTAGAGCCAGAGGTGGAAGGATTGGAGCATTCTTGGATTACTCGGAGTCTTCGGCTGAAGACATTCAGGATTTTCCTCCTTATTCTGATTCAGATGCAGAGGATTCTAGTCCTTCTGCTTCCCCCCCAGAGGATTTTTCTTTTTCTGAAACCCTGCATTCCATGAGAGAGCATTTTAAGTGGGAAGGTCAGGATTTCTCTGATTCTAGAAAGAGACTTGGGGAATTTTTGTTTTTACCACAGCATAGGCCCTTGGCTATACCCCCTGTTTTGGATGTTGTTCAGGATGTTTTCTCTGAAGCTTCCCTTAATCCTGATTCTTTGCGTCCTGCCCCGGTCAAGCCAGACAGGTATTACAGAGTGCCTGAGGCTCATAAATATTTGTATAAAAGCCCGAGAGCTGACCCAGAAACTATTAGCCAGGGACCTAAGGGTGTCAGGGCTTCTGTTGTTAAGAATCCAGTTCCTATGGATAAAGATTCTAGAGCTTTGGATAGGTGGGGTAAAAAAGTGTATACCTCTTCCACTCTAGCAATGAGGGCTTTGAATTGCCAGTTTCATATGCTGAAGTACCAGAACTTTCTCCTGAGTCAGTTGAAATCTAAGGTAGATGCTTTAGCAGAGGGCATTGAGTGTAAGGAATTGCAGGATTTAGTTCATGCCTCTGATCAGGTGGGTAAACATTCTTTGCAGTGTGGTTTTGATGCTCTTCAGGCCTCTTCCAGGGTGGCTGCCACTGGATCAGTTATTCGTAGGCACGCCTGGCTTAAGGATCAGAATTTGTCAGAGCATGTTAAAGCTCGAATTTTGGATGCTCCCCTTCAGTCTGAAGTTCTGTTTGGTTCTCCTGTGGAGTCAGTTTTGAAGAAAATGGAAGACAAAGCCAAGTCTATGCAAACAGTTAAGGATTTTTTACAGGTGCAGCCCCCTAAGTTTAGCAGAAATTGGCCTACTAAGGGATGGGCTTATCCTTCTTCTGATTTACAGTCTAGGGGCAGATCTAGACGTGGTAGGGGCAGAGCTCATGCCTCAAGGTTCTTTCCGGCCTAGGACGTGAAGTTCCCCTGCACAATCTTCAGGTGAGGGCAGGGGTCAGCCTTTTCGTAAACAGACCCAATGACCTGTATCTCCAGCTGCCAGATCCCTCCTGTCTGGCAGCTCCTCTGGGAGGAAAGTTGGCACATTTCAGAAAAAATTGGCTTTTGGTCACTCAGGACAAATGGGTGTTGGACATTATAGATCGAGGCTACAGATTTTATTTTCACACCTTGCCTCCTTTCAAAGGCATGCCAGACGTTCCTTCTCAGCAAAAGATGGAGGCTCACAAACAGATTGCTTTACTTCTCAAAATGGGGGCTATCCAGAGGGTCCCTCCGTCAGAAGTGGGCCTAGGATTTTATTCTCGCCTGTTTCTTGTACCAAAGAAAGGAAACACTTGGAGGCCAATTCTGGATTTGTCTATTCTCAACACATACCTGGACATTCCAAAATTCAAGATGTTAACTTTGCAACAACTTCTGCCTCTATTAGGCAAAGATCACTGGATGGTAACTCTGGATCTCAAAGAGGCTTATCTTCACATTCCTATCAGGCCCAGCTGCAGGAGGTTCCTGCGTTTTCGGGCTGGGACTTTACATTATCAGTTCTCTGCATTACCCTTTGGCTTATCTACTGCATCCAGGGTGTTCACGAAAGTCCTGGCACCGGTGATAGCCTACTTAAGGTTAAGGGGAATACAAATCTATCCTTATTTGGACGATTGCCTGATTCTGGCTCAAGACAAAGTCGAGTTACTTCACCATCTACAGTATGTTATGGCAGTGTTAAGGTGCCTAGGGTATTCTGTGAACGAAACAAAGTCCAGTCTAGTACCCTCTCAGGACATGTGCTTTCTGGGTGTGAGACTGAATACAGCTTCTCAGATGGCATTTTTGACCCCGGACAAACAAAGAAATCTTACCCTTTACTTCCAACAATTGTCTCTACGGTCCAGGCTGACTGCAAGGACAGTCCTTCAAGCCTTGGGGTTCATGGCATCTTGTATTCTGGTGCTTCCCAATGCCAAACTGCATATGAGGAGGCTACAATGGTATCTCAAAAGCGTATGGACTCAGCACTGCCACGATTTGGACACTGTCATTCAGATGATACCTTGCATCCAAAGGGAATTTTTGTGGTGGGCTCAGGAATGTCACCTAAACAAGGGACTCTCTGTGACCCGACCAGAGGCAAGTCAGATCTTAACGACAGATGCCTCAGACATGGCCTGGGGAGCACACTTCAATGGAAAATGGGTTCAAGACACGTGGCCTGCCAGACTACAACATTTGCATATCAACATGAAGGAGATGTTAGCAGTCCAATTTGCACTGATGGCTTTCAAGGATTTACTTCACCCAGGACTAGTGTTGATTCAGACAGACAACACAACAGTCATGTGGTACATCAACAAGCAGGGGGGTACCCATTCGTACCCTCTTTGCAGACAAGCTATGATTTTGTGGGAGACTGCTCTCAGTTTGCACCTCACCCTTCAGGCAAGGTTTCTGCCAGGAGCACAGAACTCCTTAGCGAATGTTTTGAGCAGACAGATGGTGGATCCCCACGAGTGGAAATTGGATCCTCATGTCTTTCAACAGTTGACGGTGGCATGGGGGACTCCAGACATAGATCTGTTCGCTTCTCCACTGAATTACCAACTGCCAAAGTTTTGCACAAAGCTGTTTCACCCAAAAGCTTGGAAAGTGGATGCTCTATCATTCAGTTGGAACAACCTTCACGTTTATGCCTTTCCCCCTCTGCCTCTCCTTCCCAAGGTGCTCCTAAAGGTCAGGCAGGACAAGCCTTGCATGATTCTGATAGCTCCAGATTGGCCACGGCAGCACTGGTACCCTCTGCTGAGGACTTTAGTACGGGAGCCTCCTTGGCCTTTGCCATTAATTCCACACCTTTTGTCCCAGGCAAGCAATCATTTCCGCAATGTCAGGATTCAGTCCCTGCATCTGACAGCCTGGCGTATTCTGTTTTAGACCCTGGGGGGTCGCAGCTTCCTCAACAAGTTTTGAATGTCATTTTGGAGGCCAGACGGCCTAGTACCAGGAAGGTTTATGCTGATAAATGGAGGAGATTTTTTCTTTGGAGCAAAACAAAGAGTTTTGATGTTTCAGTGCCTAATTTGAGTGTTTCACTTCCGTATCTTACAGAATTATTAGGCAAGGGTTTGTCTTTCTCCTCTGTTAAAGTTCATGCTGCAGCCATTTCTGCTCACTATGACTGTGACCCGCCATTATTCTCTCACCCTTTGTTCAAGCAATTTCTTAGAGGGGCAAAGAACATAAGACCCCCAATGAGAGCTCCTACTCCTTCCTGGGATCTCAATTTTGTGTTGGAAAAGCTCACTTTACCTCCTTTTGAACCTGCAGCTACTTCAGAGTTGAAGTTTTTGTCTTGGAAGACTGCTTTTTTGTTGGCCATTACGTCTGCTAGAAGGGTATCTGAATTACAGGCTCTAATGGCAGTTGATCCCTTCCTGATATTTCATAAGGATAGGGTCTCACTACGTACTAATCCTACTTTTATGCCTAAAGTTGTTTCTAATGTGGCCTTAAACCAATCTATTCATCTGCCTACATTTTATGCTGATCCCCAAAATAAGGGGGAGAAAATTTTGCATTCTTTGGACATTCACAGGCAGTTACATTATTATTTGAGCAGAACTAAAGGGTTCAGGCAGTCCCAACAGTTATTCATTTCTTTTGCCTTGGGATCTCAAGGAAAACCTGTTTCAAAACAAACTATTTCTAAGTGGATTGGGCATTGCATTGCTTTCTGTTATTCTCATCATGGTAAGGAGGTTCCGCCTGGAATCAGACCTCATTCCACTGGGGCTACTGCCACTTCTACTGCTTTTTTAAGGGGAGTAGCTACTAAGGATATTTTGGAGGCAGCTACCTGGAGTTCAGTGGACACTTTTTCTAAACATTACCATCTTCCTCTTTATTCCAAATCTAGGGCTGGGTTTGCCACTGCAGTTTTACAGGGCATGTTAGCAGCTCCTAATGCTATCTGATTTTACCAACCTCCCTTTACCTTTGCTTTGGGATTCTACCCACAGGTTATGACTGCAGCAATGTGAGATGAAGAACATAGTACAGTTTTGTACCTACCATAAATGTAGATGTTCGAAGATCCACATTGCTGCAGTCTAATTTACCCTCCCTCCTTCCCCTCTGTAGTTTGGGGTGGTTGTGTGGTTTGTGGTGTATCTATTGTTGCTATTTTGGTGATTGGGTATTTTTCTATTTTTGGCTATGGCCTTTCTTTTTAAGGCCTTCTGACATCTGGGGCAAGAAAGACTGAGGATATGGCGTCAGTCATGCGCTTTAGTACCATGGCGTACTGACGTCAGATCTGAGCGACCATGACCGACGCCAGCCTAACACTTTGGTATTCGGGCCGACCGAGGACAGCGGACTACCCACAGGTTATGACTGCAGCAATGTGGATCTTCGAACATCTACATTTATGGTAGGTACAAAACTGTACTTTTTTTTTTTTTGAACTGTTATAATTCATCAGGTGAGTGTAGATTAATGAACATTTAAAGCTGTTAACAGAGCTGTATATAACTCTCAAGGTGAAGTTCATAATACAATCACAGAGTTGTCAGTTATAAAACATATATATTTTTTCTTTTTGCTTATGCATTTTTAAAAATAAGAATTCAGGTTATTGCTGCATGGTTACTAGATAACTACGTTTTAGATGTCCTTCATGGATGCATCTGCAGTCATAACAAATGGGTTGTCCTGTCGTCAGGCAGCCCTTCGGTCAGCCGGATTCCAAAGTCTGGGTCCGGCTGATGTCGCACTTCACCCGACGTCATCTCTGCTGGTCTTCGGGTATAAAGGCATCAGCCGACGCCATTTTCCTCAGTCTTTCTTGCTGCGTGGCCAAGCAGAAGCTCTTCGGAAGTGCCGGTCGGTCAGATCCAGAGATTACTACTACCGAATACTACTTCGAAGACTTCTAAAAAGCTAAGTACCCCGTTGGGGACCCTTTCTTGCCTCAGCCGATGTCAGAAAAAGTCAATAACTGTTTAACTTGTGGGAAACAAATACCTCATAAAGATTTCCACTCTTACTGTCTGCCTTGCTTAGGCCCAGACCACGACGTAGCAGCCTGTTCGGCCTGTGCTTCCTTCAACCGACGAACGCTTAGGCGTCGGTCGGAGTTTGCTGAACAGTTTTTCGGATCAGATTTTGCGTACATTATGCCTTCGGATCCTCCGACTACCCAAATTGTTAAAAAACGCAAAGAAAAAGACCGACACCCGTGGTCCGCGGTTTCGGCCGAAACCATGGTTAAGCAAGCCGCGAGTGTCTCGGTTTCGGCCGAAACCGAGAAAAACGGTCAATCTTCAGCCGAATCCATGACTACTACTGAGGCTCCTGCTACCTTAGTTGAATCGGCCTCAGAAATTTTGCCTACAACTGTGGTTCCTAGTGATTTATCAGACACCATCCCTTTGGATGTCTCTACCCCAGCACGTGGTGCTGCTAGGCCTCCTGCAGCCATGTCTATTAAGGCCTTTGCCAGGGCTAAAGCAGCCAAATCTGCTAAATCAGTGCCTGTTAAGCCCCCCTCACACAGGCCCACTTCAAGTTCACAAATGCTTACTCTGGCAGAAGATTTAATATCCTTAATTAGGGGATCCCAATCTCACCCAGACAGGGCCTCTCAGCCCCCAGAAAAGAGACCTAGAGCAGAGCCCCGACCCAGTGTCCTCTGATGATTCTGCGGATGACTCAGACATTACAGACCAGCCAGAGGCCCTTTTTTCTACTTATGAAGATTCCGATGCTGAAGAATCCATTCCAGCTGCCTCTCCACCAGAGGAATTTTCCTTTGGGGAAACCTTACATGCCATGACAGAACAATTCCAATGGCAGGGACAAGATTTCTCAGATTCAAGAAAAGGCTTAGGACTTTTCTGCACTTACCACAACATAGGCCCTTAGGTATACCTCCTGTACTGCCTGTTGTGGATGATGCATTTAATGATGTTTGCACTGCTCCTGATTCTTTACCTCCAGCCCCTGCCAAACCAGATAGATTTTACAGGGTGCCAGACACTCATCACCACCTATACAAGGCCCCACTTGCAGATCCCAAACTATATCCCAGGGACCTAAGGCAGTAGCCTCGACCACAGCAAAAACCCTATTCCTTCTGAAAGGGAATCCAGGTCCTTAGAGATGGGGAACAAAGTTTACACCTCTGCTACTCTCTCAGCTAGAGCTTTAAACTGTCAGTTTCATATGATCCAATACCAAGAGTTTATGCTTGATCAGTTAACTAAAAACTGTCCTCTGATGAATCCTTAGATAAGAAATATGTATTAGAAATGGTGAATAACATCCAACAGGTTAGTAACCATTCCTTAAAATGTGGCTATGATGCACTGGAGGCTTCATTTAGATCAGCCATGACTGGCACAGTGATAAGAAGGCATGCATGGTTGAAAGAACAGGTCTTACCGGATCATGTTAAAGCAAAGCTGTTAGATGCTCCTATGGATAAGGCCAGTCTATTTGGTACACCTGCCCAGCAAGTAATGAAGAAAATGGAAGAAAAGGCAAAATCTGTACAAACAGTTAAAGATTTCTTACAGGTTCAGCCCCCAAGGTTTAGCAGAAACTGGCCTGCCAAAATTGGTCCTTTCCAGACTCTACAAAATCCCAAAGGGGCAGGAATAGACGCTCTAGAGGCAGAAATCAATCCAGAGGAGGTGCCTACAGAGGACGACAGTGGCAAGGCAATAACCGAGGCACAGACACAACCACTGCCACTGCAACAGGACAATCACAGTGACTTGGCTCTGACACCGCCTACCAGGGAGCAAATAGCAGCACCTTTAGGCAGAAAGTTAGCCTTATTTTCGAAAAATTGGCACTATATCACAAAAGACAAGTGGATTTTGCAAACCATAGACCAAGGCTACCGGCTCCACTTCCACACCTTACCAGTAAAAAGAGGAATGCCAAACCTAACTCCAAATCAAAAAATAGAAGCTCTACAGCAGATAGCGAAATTAACAAAGATGAGAGCTGTGGAAAGAGTACCAATAACAGAACAGGGCAAAGGATTCTACTCCAGACTCTTCCTAGTACCAAGAAAAGAGAAAAGTTGGAGACCTATTCTCGACCTGTCCGTCTTAAACACATACATCATTGTCCCAAAATTCAAAATGCTGACCCTACAGCAACTTCTTCCCATGCTGGGCAAGGAGTGTTGGCTGGTAACTCTAGATCTCAAGGAGGCATACCTGCACGTCCCCATTCGACCAAATTGCAGAAGATACCTCAGATTTCTTGCAGGATCAGAGCATTATCAATTCTCAGCATTGCCCTTTGGCTTATCTACTGCCCAGAGTATTCACAAAATGCCTGGCATCAGTAATTGCTCACTGCAGACTACAGGGAATCCAAATTTATCCATACCTGGACGACTGCCTGTTACAAGCGGACAACAAAAGCAAGCTGACAACAGATTTACAAAGGGTCATGTACTTGCTACAAGCCCTGGGATACACAGTCAATTTACAAAAGTCAAGGCTGATACCATCCCAAACAAGAACATTCTTGGGCGCAGAATTGGACACAGTAAAACAAATGGCATTCCTAACTGCAGAAAAACAAAAAGAACTCCCTCTTTACTTCTTGGCATTAACAAAGCAGAACAAACTAACAGCAAGAAAAGTTCTGCAGGCCTTGGGTTTCATGGCATCATGTATAATCTTGGTCCCACATGCCAGACTGCATATGAAAAAGCTACAGTGGTACCTAAAGAATTTATGGTCTCAGCACAGGCACAGTTTAGAAACAGAAATCCCACTAATCCCATGCCTAAAACAGGAGTTCCTATGGTGGGCACAAGCATGCCAGTCAAACCCAGGCTTACACTTCCACAACTTTCGAGCAAGCCAAACCATCACAACGGACGCCTCAAACCTAGGATGGGGGGCGCACATGCTGGACAAATGCATACAAGGATTGTGGACTCAAGACCAGCTGCACCTGCACATAAACCAAAAAGAAATGCTGGCAGTAAAACTGGCAATCCAAAAATTCAGACCATTCCTCAAAGAAGGCCATTTGATGATAAGGACAGACAACACCACAGTCATGTGGTACATCAACAAACAGGGAGGCACTCATTCATACCCCCTATGCAGAATGACTTTGGACCTTTGGAATCTGGCTCTCAGCTACAACATCCAGTTACAGGCAATATTTGTGCCGGGAAAAGAGAACACCCTAGCAGACATGTTAAGCAGAACCACCTCGGATGCTCACGAATGGATGCTACACCCAGACATCTTCAAGGCCATCACAAAGAAATGGGGAATGCCACAAATAGATCTATTCACATCCCCACTCAATCACCAGCTCAAATAATTCTGCACAAGGACATTCCACCCACTTGCATGGAAGGTGGACTCTCTATCCTTCAGCTGGAAAGGCCTGACAGCATATGCATTTCCACCTCTTCCCTTGATGCACAAGGTACTACTGAAAATCAAAGAGGAACGTCCAAGGATAATCCTGATAGCTCCGAATTGGCCAAGACAACACTGGTACCCATTGCTAAGGAGCATGTCTCGGGAGAGAATGTGGTCAATACCCCTGATGCCTTTGATGTTGACTCAGAACAACTACAACATCATACATCCAAACCTAAAAACCTTGCAACTGACTGCCTGGAACATCACATAGCAACTAACCCAGACCTTTCCCAAAGGGTTAAAGACATTATCCTTGAAGCCCGCAGACCTTCAACAAGAAGGAACTATGCAGGAAAATGGAAAAGGTTTGTAATTTTTAGTACTGAAAGAGGAAAAGATGTGTCGAACATAGATATTGCCAACATTCTGGAGTACTTGGCAGAGCTTCTACATACAGGCCTGTCCTATTCCTCCATCAAGATACATGCATCAGCTATTTCAGCAGAATACAGCTTCGATCCACCTGTCTTTTCGCATCCTCTACTCAGGCAGTTCCTCAGAGGGATCAAGAATGTAAAACCTCCCAGGAAACCACCATTACCAGCATGGGACTTGAACTTTGTGCTAGAAAAGTTGACACTCCCTCCGTTTGAACCAGCAGCAACAGCAGATCTGCAATACCTGTCATGGAAAACTGCTTTCCTACTGGCAATTGCCTCAGCAAGGAGGGTTTCGGAACTACAGGCCTTAATGGCAGTGCAACCCTTCCTAATCTTCCATCAAGATAGGGTGTCCATGAGAACTAATCCTACATTTATGCCTAAGGTGGTATCCAGAGTGTCTTTAAACCAGGCAATCCACCTACCTACCTTTTTTCCCAATCCACAGAACAGGGGGGAAAGACTGCTGCATACCTTGGATGTACATAGGCAGTTACGCTACTACCTGGACAGAACCAAAAGTAACAGAAAAACTGACCAGCTTTTAGTAGCCTATGCAACGGGAAGGGAAGGAAAAGCAATTTCCAAACAGACAGTCTCCAAATGGATAGGAAATTGCATAAGATTCTGTTACTCCTACCATGGAAAACCAATTCCACAGAACATAAGACCTCATTCTACAAGGGCTACAGCCACTACCACAGCTTTCTTACGAGGAGTGGCAACCAAGGACATTATTGAGGCGGCTACTTGGACCTCCGTGCATACATTTGCCAAGCATTATAATTTACCTCTATACTCTAGATCCCGAGCAGGGTTTGCCACTGCTGTACTGCAAGGGATCCTAACTACACCATAATTTTTCTTCCTCCACCCCTAGTTTGGCTATGGTATTCTACCCATTTGTTATGACTGCAGATGCATCCATGAAGGACATAGTACAGTTTTGTACCTACCATAAATGTAGATGTCCAAACTGGATAGCATCTGCAGTCAGGATTACCCACCCTCCTTCCCCCCTGTGGTACTCCTAGGGTATTTACCCTCCTAATAGCTAGCTGGGGGGGAGTCTCTTATGGTGTATTTGTTTGTATATATGTACATACATGCTTATTTTTTGTGTTTGCCTTCTACCTTTTTGGAAACATTGGCATTTATCCAAAATTTAGCCTTCCAAGAGGGCAACTGGCATCTGTGGCAAGAAACTCTGAGGAAAATGGCGTCGGCTGATGCCTTTATACCCGAAGACCAGCAGAGATGACGTCGGGTGAAGTGCGACATCAGCCGAAGCCGGACCCAGACTTTGGAATCCGGCCGACCGAAGGGCGGCTGCCTGACGACAGGACAACCCATTTGTTATGACTGCAGATGCTATCCAGTTCGGACATCTACATTTATGGTAGGTACAAAACTGTACTTTATGCAAATTACTGTAAATAGCAGTAAAGATGTCCTGGCTAAATGGACTCTCCAGCAGTGCTAAGATATGTTTACCCCAATTACAACATTGGTGGCAGGTTTACACGGTTACAGTCTAAAGAAGCACATCACCTCCTAGAATTCTATTATTCCACTTTTCCTTTCAGATAAACATAACATTTTCATGAACCACACTTGAACATCATGGCTTAGCGGGTTAATATTTCTGTCTCCACAGCTCCAGGGTTTGTCATCCAGTCCTCTGACATATGGCAACTGAGTTTGCATGTTCTGCCCTTATCTATGTGGGTTTTCTCCAGATTCATGGGTTAGCTATTAAATTGTAAAAGCATGCTTATAAACTGTCCCTGTATACTTCATTTGCCCATGTCCTTGTGGCCCAAGTCAAGGATGAAATGGGTCTTTGAAGAACCAGTTTGGTTACTGTCACTCGTCTCCTTGTACATTGAAGATGAAGCAGACGGGGTAAAATACAACCACACAGGCCAGTAACATCCCAAATAAGCTTTTTATTCAGATGATAGCACCTCTGCTAACAAGCCTTCACAGAGATTAAAAAAACATCAAAATAAGTCATTTAAATATACACCCTCATTAACACTTAATCAGCTAATCAGAAAAACATCCAATAAAAATACATTACTAATTACACTGTAATAATACCTTCCAGTTAAATTGCAAATTTTAGGCCATTAGGCACCAAAGTATCATACTTTAAAATAAATATAGTTCCCTTATATAATAAACTCTTTTTTTATTTAAAAGCTATCAAAACCTTCTACTTTTTCTAAAATACTACCACTTAATAAACTACCATCACCCGCATGATATGATGTAAAGTGTGTGGCTACAGGACTTTCCACTTTATTTTTAACATCTCTAAGGTGTTCTTGCATTCTAACTCTAAAAGATCTTTTGGATGTTCTTCGTGTTTCACTGTTGCAGTCATCACATTTGGGTTATCTGCCTGCAGGTAGCCCTCAGCCGGCCTGAATACCAGAATCTTCGGATTTCTGCGTCGGATGCTGTTTCTTCTTCCATGACGTCAGGTCGTCTGGTATAAAACATGCAGCCGACGCCATTACATCAGTCTTTCTTGCTGTGCGGTGCCCGAAGCAGAAGCAGTTCACAAGTGACGGTCGGCCGACTGATGAAATTTTTGTTTTCGAGTTTCAGACCCAAAGTCTTCAAAAAAGATAAGAACCCCGTTGGGGATCCTTTTTCTTGTTCCAACCGATGTCAGTAAAATTGTCTTACCTGTGGAAAGCAAATACCTCATTGAGATTTTCATTTGTACTGCATCCCCTGTTTAGGTCCAGACCACGACATCCCTCGCTGTCGGTTTTGTGCCTTGTTCAACCCCCAAACTATTCATCGTCGGGCTATTTTTGCAGCTGATTACTTTCATAGTATGCGATCTCAGTACTCCAAAATGGCTTTGTTAAGCTATCCGACTCCCGATCTTCTGAAAAAATGTAAGGATAAAGACAGACTGCATAGGTCCATAACTGCCAATGACGCTTCCGTTAAGCTAGTCGCCAGTCTGTCGGTACTCAGTGAGGCACTTTCACAGCCCCTGATACCTGCTACTTCAGATTCGCAGGCCTCTACTGAGACCCATTTAGAGTCTGGTATGCTGCAAGATGCTTCTTCGACTATGGCACCTGCAGATGTCTCTACCTTGGATGGGTCTGGAGCTGCTGTGCAGGCACTGGCTTCTGAGGGTGTATTCAGGCCTACAGACATTCATATTAAACAGACGCCTTCATTTCCTTCCAGAAGTTCTGAACCTCTCAGGCCTAAAACTCGCACAACGCCTAGAAAACCGACGACAAAACCGCATGCTCAGGCCCATAGGCCTCAAAAACAAATGCGTAGAATGGCTGAAGACCTTATTGCATTAATTAGGGGAAGCCAGCCCCCCCCCCCCAAGAGACCTAGAACTAAATTTCTTTCTGATTCTTCTGATCAGGAATCTGAGATTTCTGCTCCTTCTGATTACCATGATTTGCCCTTATCTACTTATGAGGATTCTGATGCAGAGGATTCCATTCCCTCTGCCTCCCCTCCTGAAGATCTTTCTTTTGGTGAAACCTTGCATGCTCTTAGGGAGCATTTCTGCTGGGAAAGCCAGGATTACTCTGAGTCCAAAAAGAGACTTAGGGAGTTTCTGCTCCTGCCTCAACACAGGCCTTTAGCTATCCCTCCTGTTCTGGACATTGTAGATGATGCTTTCTTGAAATCTAGCCTTACCCCAGACACTTTACCTTCAGCTCCCAGAAAACGTGACTGGTACTACAGAGTACCTGACTCTCACAAGTTCCTCTTCAAGAATCCTTCTGCGGATCCAGAGACTATTTCCCAAGGACCTAAAGGCATTAAGGCCACTGCTGCCAAAAATCCTACCCCTTCTGATAGAGATTCTAGAGCCTTAGACAGATGGGCTAAGAAGGTATACACTTCTGCTACTTCGGCTATTAGGGCTTTAAATTGCCAGTTTTATATGTTAAAGTATCAGCAGCATGTTATGGGACTGCTTAAACAGAAAATGATGTTGATTCCTGACTGTGCTGAACACAAAGAATTACAAGATTTAATGCATTCGACAGAACAAGTTGGTAAACTTACTTTGCAATGTGGTTTTGACGCTTTAGAAGCATCTTGCAGGACTGCTGTCACTGGGTCTGTACTTAAGACACGCTTGCTTAAGGAACAAAACTTGCCAGATCAAGTTAAAGCTAAATTACTGGATGCTCCCTTAAACCAAGACCGCCTTTTTGGTAAGAAAACTGAAGAAGTCCTCAAAAGGTTGGAAAAAAAAGCTAAATCTATGCAAACTGTTAAAGATTTCCTACAAGTATAGCCTCCCAGATTCAGTAGGCATTGGCCTTCAAAGAACTGGTCCTTTCAAGTCCCTTCCAGGCCTTCTCAGTCCAAACCCAGAAACAGCAGACCACCTAGGCTGCAGTCTCAGACTACGCACAGACCTAAGCAGTGGGGAGCTCCCACTTCCAAAGCAGGGAGTAGTAAGCCACCCCCATACAGTAAAATGGCACAATGACTTAACCTTAACCCTTCCACTCCCTGCTCAACTACCTGCTCCCTTAGGAGGAAAGCTCGCCCTGCATGCAAAAAACTGGGAACTCAGGAAAAATGGGTTTTGAACATAGTTTCCCAAGGATACAGATTCCACTTCCACACACTACCAACCTCAAATGGTTGGCCAGACCTACCCCTAAATCAATGAGCGGAGGCCCAACAGCAGGTTCTCTCTCTTCTCAGTATCAAGGCTATTCAACCTGTCCCAGCAGAACAAAGGGGAGAAGGTTTTTATTCAAGACTTTTTCTTGTACCCAGAAAAGACAACTCCTGGCATCCTATCCTGGACCTCTCTATTCTCAACACCTTTGTGGTAGTTCCAAAATTCAAAATGCTAACTCTTCAACAGCTTCTTCCTATGCTAGCCAAGGATGCCTGGCTGGCAACCTTAGACTTAAAGGAAGCTGACCTGCACATCCCAATAATGGAATCTTGCAGGAAATGCGTACGCTTCAGGGCAGGCTCCATGCACTATCAGTTCTCTGCACTTCCCTTTGGCTTATCTACTGCACCCAGGGTGTCTAGCTCCAGCCATTGCATTTTGCAGGCAGAAAAATATTCAAATTTACCCATACTTGGACGATTGTCCGATTCAGGCAGAAAGCCAGGACTTGCTATTACAACACCTGGCATTCATAAAGAAACTTCTAACCTCACTTGGCTGCACCGAAAATGAAAAGAAATCTCACCTAGTACCCTGCCAAAAGATTGTATTCCTGGGAGCAAGCTCGAACACAACTTCCCACATGACATTCCTCACTCCAGAGAAACAAGTTTGACAACCCGATTGTATTCCTGGGAGCAAGAACACAACTTCCCACATGACATTCCTCACTCCAGAGAACAAGTTTGATAACCTACTTCAAACTAATGGCCACAAAACCCCAGCTATCTGCAAGGAAAATACTGCAAGCCCTGGGGTTCATGGCTTCTTGCATTCTACTAATTCCATGTGCAAGACTGCATATGAGGAAACTCCAATGGTATTTAAAAGCCTATTGTGTCAACATTCTCAGGACCTGAAATCAATGATTTCTATCATTCCTTGTGTGAAGACTAGAGTTTCTTTGGTGGGCAGAGGCCTGCTACCACAACACGGGGCTCCCTTTCACTCTACCTCCTGCCACCCAAACCCTAACAACAAACGCATCAGACTATGCATGGGGATCTCACATGGCAGGGCATTGCATTCAGGGCAAATGGAACCCGAGACAGATGCACCTGCATATCAATCAAAAAGAAATGTTAGCTGTACAGAATTCTCTGACAGTCTTCAAAGACTGTATTCTTCCAGGACAACTGTTGGTAAAGACAGACACCACCACAGTTATGTGGTACATAAACAAGCAGGGGGGAACCTGCTCGTACCCTCTCTGCAGACTAGCCATGACTGTGGAACACTGCCTTGAGCTACCAAGTACACCTACAAGCTCAATTCCTGCCAGGCAAACTAAATTCACTGAGAGACGATTTAAGCAGAAATCTCATGGACCCACATGAATGGAAACTAGAACCAAAAATATTCACCTCTTGAGGAACAAGTGGGGGACTCCAGAGGTAGACCTGTTTGCCCCCCTCAGAACTACCAATTGGACAAATTCTGCACAAGAACTCCCCACAGTCAAGCTTGGAAAGTGGATGCCGTGTCCTTTACCTGGGAAAGCCAGTCGGTTTATGCCTTTCCTCCTCTGCCTCTCCTCTTGAAGGTTCTACTAAAGATCAAACATGACAAGCCAAGGACAATACTGATTGTACCAAACTGGCCACACCAGCACTGGTACACCCTCTTGCTCAGTATGCCACTACTGCAACCATGGCACCTGCCTCAGACCCCTTCCCTGCTGTCCCAGAAGGCGGGCCAGATTCTGCACCCTCTGCTTCAAACCCTGAACCTTGCAGCCTGGCTAATTCCTTGAACTCTCCTCTAGCATCCCTCAGTAAGCAGGTGCTGGATGTCATTCTGGAAGCAAGGAGGCTTAGTACTAGAAAACCTATGCTGAAAAGTGGAAAAGATACTGTTCCTGGAGCCAGGCTCAGGGGATGGGCACAACGGTGCCCAGCTTACCTCATATTCTTCAGTATTTCACAGAAATGCTCCACAAGGGCCTATCCTTCTCGTCAATTAAAATTCATGCCTCTGCCATTTCAGTACATTATAATACTGAGCCACCCCCTGCTAAAACAATTCCTTAGAGGGGCCAAAAATTTAAGGACCCCCCCCCCAGGAGAGCTCCTGCTCCATCCTGGGACCTTAACTTTGTATTGGAAAAGCTCACCCCCCCCAGGAGAGCTTCTGCTCCATCCTGGGACCTTAACTTTGTATTGGAAAAGCTCACCCCCCCCCCCTCTCCTTTTGAGCCAGCTGCAACAGCAGAGTTGAAATTCCTTTCTTGGAAAACAGCCTTCTTTCTAGCCATCACTTCAGCAAGAAGAGTGTCTGAATTACATGCCCTCATGGCAGTGGAACCCACCATTATCTTCCATGCGGACAGGGTTTCCCCCAAGACCAGTCCTTCTTTTATGCCCAAGGTGGTGTCTAGTGTGGCCCTAAATCAGTCCATTCATTTGCCTACGTTTTTCCCTAATCCACAAAACAAAAGAGAACGAATACTGCACTCTCTGGACGTGCACAGACAACTTAGATTTTATTTGGACAGGACTAAGCCTCTCAGAAAGCCTGAACAGCTGTTAGTTGGCTTTGCTGCAAGGGCAGAGGGGAAAGCCATTTCAAAGCAAACCATTTCCAAATGGATAACTCATTGCATTAATTTCTGCTACAAGCACAACGGAAAACCTACCCCACAGGGGATAAGATCACATTCCACCAGGGCTGTATCTACCTCTGCGGCCTTTCTCAGAGGAGTCGTCTCTACCAGGGACATCCTAGAAGCTGCTACCTGGAGCTCTGTACATACCTTCACCAAACATTACCATATGCCAATTTATTCTAAATCCAGAGCTGGTTTTGCCACTGCAGTCTTGCAGGGCTTAATAGCTGGCCTTAATGCTTTTTAACTTCCTCCTCCCTTCCTTAGCTTTGGGAATCTACCCAAATGTGATGACTGCAACAGTGAAACACGAAGAACCTAGTACAGTTGTGTACACTTACCATAAATGTAGATGCTAGAGTCTATTTATTATTGCAGTCCTGGTTACCCTCCCTCCAGCCCCCTGACTTTTCTTGGTTCTAACTTTCCTTCTTGTGTGGTATATTTATTTTATCTGGTGTATTTGCTTTTTGATGGGGGTGTACCATAACATATAATTGCTTCCCATTGTGGGGGCACCTGACATCTGGGGCAAGAAAAACTGATGTAATTGCGCCGGCTGCATGTTTTATACCCCTGACAATTTGACGTCATGGAAGAAGAGACCGCATCCGACGTAGAAATCCGAAGACTCTGGTATTCAGGCCAGCTGAGGGCTACCTGCAGGCAGATAACCCAAATGTGATGACTGCAACAGTGAATACGCTCGAACATCTACATTTATGGTAAGTGTACACAACTGTACATTTCCCCCTATGTAAAAAACATTACAGGGGCACTTCAAGGCATAAATAACCCCTTCTGTACTACAATTAAAAACTTTCCTAGGGACATAATCAACATTATTAATTTTCCCAAAAGTTCTTATTACATCTAGAACAATTTCTACAGGGTAGAGTTCCACAAATTCTAGGTTCTATCATCATTTGCACATCTGGGGGAAAAAAAGTACTATGAACAACCATGTCTTTAATACTACGTCCCCTCCTTAAAGATAAAAACGTTTTATTAGGTAAAAGGTCCCTTAGAATTGTATCTTTCCTTAAATGTGCCCAATGGGTTAAAATTAAATTTAAGGCTCTCACAATAACTTGTAAATCAAAACCCCTTTGTCAGATTTGATTGCAAGTCCTACATATTTCCCTTATTTTCACTTGTTCTACATTACATAACCTAGAAATATGCAGGAGTTCCCCATAAGGGAGTTACTCTATCAACTGAGGAGGATGACAGCTTCTGCCATCCAAAAAGTGATTTGTATCCAAAAATTTCCTGCGCACCCTAGTTTTTATACCTTCACCAGGTACACCCTCTAAGTCTACAGCCCAGAAAATGACTTTTTTTACCAACTTGCAAACCATCAAATTTAATACCAAACTCATTCTCCTGCAAATCATTCACAAAATCATCAGTAAGTACTTCTCCGCCTTCACAAAAAAATAGATAATTAGTAACCCTGAAATATTTAATAATATATTTTTTTATAAAAATCCAATTTATAAAGATGTCCAATTTCAAATAATCCCTTAAAGAGATTAGCATACATGGGGCAAATGAAGCCCTCATTGCAGTCCCCTTAATCTGATGAAAAATTTCACAATTAAATTCAAAATAATTGTGTCAAACAAAAATACAGTAACTAAGTAATATAACATTGAAGACGAAGCAGGCGGGGTAGTTTATTTAAGATGCTTTTATTACATAGAAACACATCAGGATGGACAGCAGCATCAGTAAATATAAACGAACTGACAGAGCTTACACACATACATGCTTACATCTCAACAGCTTACTACAAAATGGCAGTTAGAATTGCACGTGCTCAGTATTTATACTCTTGTTCAAGTCCTTGGTTAGCTTCTTAAAGAGACATACACACACTGATCTACATCCTCCCTCTTAAAAAAGATTGCCCTTTATCAAAATAACATTGCAATTAAACATGCATTGATATAAACCTTTGGAAACAAACACAATATTCATGTCCAAGTTACCGTGTTGCTGGTCTTATCATAATAGGACTTCTGGGCTAGACTTTTCATCAACAGATTGGGTTTCACTCACCTGTTGTTCTTGACACAGAGAATCAACAATTGACTACTGATGGGTAATGTGGTTCTGGTATGTCTCGACAGACATCTCTGAGCAGGTGAACCAAGATGTTTATCATGAGGAATGTTTCTGAAATTCAAGAGATCTAGGAAAACATTACTATTGTCTCATTTCAACTTCTCTAGTTACTGTTTTGCACTTTGAACTGTGCATTCTGCCAAACCATTTGACTGAGGATACTCTGGGCAACTCTTGACATGAGTAAAGTCCCACTCTTCTGCAAACCTTTTGAACTGTTGGCTTGTAGATTGTGTGCCATTGTCGGAAGTAACTTTGTGTGGACTACCATGTACTGCAAAATGATTCTTCATCTTAGAATTGACATAGTGGATGCTAGATTAGAAAGCAGGTCAATTTCGAACCAATTGGAATAAGAGTCTTCTAACACCAAAAATGTTGAGCATACCACTCAAAAATGTCGGTGGCTACTTTCGACCAAGGTAGTTCAGGAATCTGGTTCAGCTGAAGTGGTTCTTTCTGTTGATGTGGCTTTGTGCTATTACACACAGAAGAAAATGAAAGTACTCTCTCAAGATCTTGTGACATAGAAGGCCAATGTACTTGTCCTCTCACCCTTCTTTTGATAGAGTCTGTTCTTGGGTGACCTCGATGTAAGATAGCAATGTACTCTTGTTACAAAGCATTGGAACAATAACTTTAGGACCTTTCATGATGATACCATTGTCAGACAAAATCTCATCTCTGTATAGAAAATAACGTTGCACTTCTGAAGGTAAACTTGATTGCTTTGAAGGCCATCCTGCCTTTAAAAAGTAGTTGAGCTTTTGTAAGGCTGGATCTGTGGCTGTATGAGCTCATCAAGACGTGTGGAAGAAAAATTTCTCACCTCCA